>NW_023650173.1:0-6097 GCF_015228065.2 Penaeus monodon | reverse complement strand
TATATATATAATATATGAATAGCAAAACACCTTGGGGCAGGTTAGGGTCTTTTTGGGAGAGACTCCTCACCTCCCTTCCTCTGCCCCCCTCAGAGGAAATTTTTTCCCCGTCGCCCTTCGCCCCACCTGCAGGGATCTTCGCCAGGTAAAAACACTGTCCGTCGAAACCGGGTCCATACCAGCCCTCTATCCCCCCGAAGGTGGCACCTATGCTTTTCTTGTGCCCAGGATAAGCAGAAATTGGGAAAACAGGCGCCAGTCTTACAAGCGTCTGTCTCAAATAAGACGCGTATCTGGGGGACACAACAATAACGCCCCTTTTGCCATCGTGGGAAGGCCCATCAGAGGGACTGGTCAGCAGCGCGGATGTTTTCCTTCCGCCGATGTCCACCCCCGCAGAGGGGTGGAATTTCCCTTAAAAAGCTACTGCCAAATTTAAACTCAAACAGCGGTTTTCCCTGGATAGTTCTTTTTCCCTATCCCCCCCTTTCTACCGTACCCGGCCCCCGGGCGCATATCATCGATTCAAAAACTTTAAAGTGGGTTTGCTGCGCGAAAGGAAAAATAATGTATGTAGGAAAACGAATATAGACAGCTTGTTTAGATGACATTTTTAAATGTTTAAAAAATGAAGTCACAAAAATGATTTTAAAAAACCTTGGGTTTTCCCAAGTGAAAATCGGGGGACGAAAAGTTTACCCCAGACAAAACAATTTCATAAGTATTTTATAAATCATGTATAATTTTTTAAAATTTCCAGTGAGCAAATGCATTTGGCCTTTGCTTGAGCCAAAAATGTGAATGAATCAAGTGCTGACTGTCGCGGAAGTCCAGGTTTTTGGGTTTATTAGAATTTAAATAAGAATGGGGTGAAAACCTCGGAAAATAGCAGAAATTTTAGTGTATCAAAAGAATGGAGGTACGTGGCACGATAATTAAACGGTTTTTCCGTCAATTTTTACGAAAAGTCTCCGTAAGTCGTACGAAAAATTGATAACTTTTGACATCAGGGGCTTTTATTGCCATAATTTTGAGAAAGGAATTTTAAAAGGGTACTTGCAAAAAAAAAAAAAATCCCACATAGCAAAAGTATGGTATGCGGGAAACCCGTATTAAAAAAGTATGTCAATCCCTTTTTGTGTTTTTGAAATTCATAAGTATTAAAACATCCATCCATCATAAGAAGAAATATCGCTTAATATAAGAAAATTGTTTTTGTTATTTTTTTTTTAAAATTAGCCTTGGGTGTTTTTATAAAAAAATTTTGAAATTGAGCATTTCTTTCCTTTACCCCTTAGATTAATTCACAAGTTCATTTAAATTATGTAAATAACAATTTCGGGTTCAATAGTTTTATCTGCATAACAAAACATTTATTTTCAGTTCAACTATAGACACTTTAAGCGCTAGCAGACACATCATGCGCACCGCGGCGTGTGGGGTGTGTGTGTGTGTGACAATTAGAGCAATGGATATATAATATATATATATATATAATTTATTATAAGCATACAAAACAAACATATGTGTGTGTGTGGTGTGGTTGCGGCGCGCGCGCGTGTGTGCGTGGGTGTGCGGGTGTGTGTGTTATTTTGTGAGGTGTTA
Organism: Penaeus monodon; assembly: GCF_015228065.2. Classification (NCBI taxonomy): domain Eukaryota; kingdom Metazoa; phylum Arthropoda; class Malacostraca; order Decapoda; family Penaeidae; genus Penaeus; species Penaeus monodon. The sequence continues at coordinate 4,492 of NW_023650173.1, read as the reverse complement.
GTTTGTGAGTTTTTTTTGGTGTGTGTTTTTTGTTTGTGAGTGTGTTGTTTGTGTGGGGTTTGTGTGGGGATGTGTAGTATGTAAAACACCCACACACACACCACACACACACACACATATATATATTATATAATATATAATTATATAATAAATATGAACACACCACACACACACACACACACACACACACACACACACAAAATATTTTATAATATATAATAATTATATATATTTTAATATATATATATTTATATATAATAATTATAAAAAATATAAGTATATATAGATTATGTTATATATACATTTATACATATATATATAATATAAATTAATATATATATATATGTATTTTTTATTTTTTTATTTATTTAATTTATTTATTCTTTATGTGTGAAATTTTATATATATATATATATTATATATATAATATATATATAATAATAATGTGTGTGTGTGTGGTGGGGTTTTAATTGTGTGTAGGATCATACATGTCACAGCATAAAACAAATGAAGTATACTGCCATGTTATAATCAAAAAATCCTACTTTTTAAAAAAGAGCGGGGGAGCGGGGGAAAGGTAATTATTCTTAACCATCCTAATTTTATAGACAGCAAATTTTTAAAGAGGAAAAAAAATTGGAATCATTTTAAAAAGGGGTAGAAAAAAAATTCCCAAAAAAAATTAGGGAGAAAAGCAGCAAGAAGAGGATGGGGGAAAAAGGCAGGATAGAGGAAATCATAGGCGAAATTTAAAAATGGCTCGGGAAAATGTCTTCCTAATGCTGCTCCTTCGTTATGTCCGGATTTTTCGGTCGTTTCTTTGTTTCTGTTTTAAATTTGTTTTTCAGATGGAATCTGGGATATTTTCATTTTTCTTAGAGAATTTTAATTTCATCTTGTTTACTTTTTTTACTTTTTGTTTTGAGATTTGTTCAATATCCTTGACAATCACCAGTATTCAATTTCTATCCTCCAGCGGCATAAGAGAACTGATGCAAAGGAAAAGAAGGAAAGCAACACTGACGCCACTCGACGCCCTCCCTAAAACATTTGGGGGGGGAAGGGGGTTAGTGTCTCGGGATAGGCGCTTGGCGATGTTAATTAGGAAGTTAATTAGACAGCAAAACTCTTCCCTGCCCCCCGCGAGTGAATTCGGTCGTGAGCCTCGCCCACCCCTGCCTTGCAAGTAAAAACATTGATATTTATGAGGGGGAAAAAGTATATAAACAATTTAAAGCAAAAACATACGCCCATACCAACACACACACACACACACACCAACACACACACACACACACCCATTACACTCCCTCACTTTCTCACAACTTACCCCTCACACACTCATTTCATCCAGCAATGAAAAAGAAAATTTCCCGCTTTTAAACCGAACCCCACGCCCTTTGGGCTGAAAGGCTAAAAAACTCGAACGTCTATATTTTACAAACCTTCCTAAAAAATCTCAATTATTTACATGAGTTTTGTTTTCTTCGTCTAGGGTTGACTCTTTGGATCCCGTAGTTCTTTTTACTAGAAGAGTGTGTAATTTATTTACATTCAAAAAGTGATTGGAAAACAAATACCTTTGGGTCCCCCAAACGCGTCTACACAATCTGTAGCAGACGGGGAAATCATTTTAAAATTTTCCCCATGCAATTTTCGACTCGCGTGTCGACGTTTTTTATTATTTTTTATTATTATTATTTTTATGTTTTTGTTTTTTTTTATTATTATATTATTATTATTACTTTTATTATTAATACTATTAAATTATTATTATTTTTATTTTATTTTTTTATTTTATTATCTTTTTATTATTGTAGTAGTATTTTTATCATTTTTATCATAAACATATCATTATTATTTTTTATCACTTTTAATATAATATTTTTTATTAGGGTTTTCAGACATTATCATTAATATCATTTTTACTCCATATAATTTTTATCATTATCAAAACATCATTTGTTTCATTATTACTTCATCTTTTATAAAATTTTCATTTCTAGTTGTTTTCATGGTACTGTATTATTTTTATATCTTTTTTTATTATTTTTATTATCATTTTTATTGTTTTTATTTTTTTTTATTATCTTTTATTTTATTATCTTATTAGTTTTATTATCATTACCATTACATTACATTATCATTTTTACTACCATAATCTTTTTAGTTATCATTTCTTTATTTTTTTTTGCATTATTTTTATCATTATCTTTATTTTTTTTTTTATTTTTATTATCATTATTTCTTTAAAATATTTTTTTATGAAAAAACCTTTTACCATTTTTATTAAAAATTTTTTTAATTTATATATTGCTTATTGTTTTTTTGTTATATCAGTAATATTTTTGTTATTGTATTCCTTTTTAATTTACCATTATTATTAGTTTTTGTTGTTGCTTTTTTTATTGTTTTTTTATAATCATTCCCAATACTGATGATAACATATGAAAAAAAAAATATCATTATCCCTTTACCAATGTATTTTTATTATGTTATTATTTTAACCATTATCCTGTCCATCATCACACATCACGACACCATTATTATTGATTAGGCAAAAGTACGGAAAACACAAAGGAAAAACTATAAAATATTTTCTGATTTTTGCTCAGGAGTAATTTCTTTTTGAATATATTAATCAAATAATTTAAAAAGTCTTACATAAGATCATGGTTAGAAATCATGCAACTTCTAGATTATTTTACACAAAAGATGGGGAAAAGGGGGCATGGTTTGCGGTACCTGAAGAAATAGACAAAACTTGCATCCCGGGTGGGATGATGAAGTTAGCATACAGGGAAAAACGATAATTGGCATGTGTAGAAGAATCCGGCGCACAGGAACTCACTGACACAAGGGATAGAAACCCCTAGTAGCATTATTATCGGGACGATAAAGCAAGCAAAAAAATGGGAAAAACTACGTAAAAGACGAAAATGTTCGGTGAATAATTTGAATTAATTTTAAAACTTTGGAATACTATAAAACGCCATATAAAGAACAACAACAGCCGGTGTGGATGGCGGAAGGGCATATGGATATTTCAGTTAAATTTAAAAAAAATCTATGAACTTTAAACAGCGGAGACGATAATAAACATAATTAGAAATAGTTAATGTCAGTATCCTGGATGTGCGAAAGGGTTTTTCGAATCATTTCGTGTTTAATTGTATATTTTTTTAATAGAATTTTTGTACGCTAAAAAATGACAAAATTTTAAAGAAAAATTTAAATTTAAATCATATTATCAAGGCTCCGAATTTTTATGGTAAAATTTTTCACGGCTTTTAATTCTAAGCTGCTACAGGTTGCGCAATATATTTTATAAAACTGGATAAAAACAGCCCCTAGAATAAGAATAAACTACGATTTTTTTCCCAATTTTCAAAAATCTTTTACACCTCTCTTTTTTGTAATATTTTTGTTTTGTTTTATTGGGGAAAATTTATAGAATTTTAGAAAATTTTACGAAGAAGTACAGCTGTCATTAGAAGTCATGATTTACAAAAAACCTTGAAAGGAAAAATAGTAAATTTTTTAGTTTTGATTAAAGAAAAGTTCTCTTTTCTTAGATTCTTTGAATATGACTTGGCAATAGGAGTTGTGACGGAATGATGCTATATCAACGAATTTTTTGTAGGAACGGTGTAAAAAGAACCCTATTTGTTTGGGGTTTATAAATCCCCTAATAGAAATACCCCTTTTGGTGTAGGAGGACAATTTTACCTTTAATGTTTTGAGTAAACATTGCAAAAATATTAAAGATGTTAGATTTTTGGGCAAGAGTTTTAACTCCAGTTTAATCAGAAAATATTTTCCTTAAATATTACATACATTTTTATTGTGTTTTCAAGGTTAGAATAAGAAAAGAGGAAAAAGGGGAAAAAGTTTACAGGGAAAACATCTGGACATGTTCTTGGGAAAGTCTAATCTCTTATGGCTCGACCATTTATGAAAGGAAGTTAGAATAAAAATAGGGCAACAATTTTTATCTTTCAAAGATAATTATATATATAATATATATATATATAATAATATTATAAAATATACACTATTCAATAGCTAAAGTTTAAAGTTTCATGGTCTCAATCGTGGAATCTCAAGATTTTAAAAATTTAAAGAGTGTGTGAAAATGATTAGACATCTCTTAGGCTGAAGTTAGAAAAGAATCATATACTTTCCCTTTCATTAGAATATTTTTCATACAAATTTGATATTTGAAAGACAATTAAATTTATTTACATAACATTCATCAAAAATAATTAGTAAAAAAAACAGTGTCAAGTGGGTTTAGAGCTATTAGGTCCTAGGACTCGGTTTATGTGAATCTTGGGGGACTTTTAATCAATATCCTTAATGAAATTTGTGTCATCAATTTTATTTAGTTTTATTTATTTACCATATCTTGTACTTTTTTTATGTACATATTTTAATTTTTTTTTTTTTTTAAAAAATTTTTTAAATTTTATATTATTATTTTTATTAATTA
>NW_023650172.1:0-2500 GCF_015228065.2 Penaeus monodon | reverse complement strand
ATGATGCAGTTTCATGACGACATTAAAAAAAAAAAAAACGTTTATTTTCATATTCCTGGAAAAAAAAACATTTTGCTGAGTTGGGCCGTAGAGATTCTTTATTTTTTTTCCAAAACCATTAAAAGAAAGACATGAAATGCAAAAGGGTTTCGATACTTTGAAGGTAGTAGACGTAAAACACGTGGATTAAAAAAGATGATAGGAGAAAACCCTATATCTTATTATTATATTTTTTTTTTTTTATTTATTTTTTAAAATTTTTATTTCTTTTTAATCATTATTAAATTAATACCATCATTATACTTTATGATACCAAACTGCTATTATGACTCTAACCTACTGTTTCACTAACAAATAAAATTTAAAAAGGTAATAATAATTAGAGCAATAAAAACGAAAAAAACGATAGAAATAATTTTTAAATAACAACAATCCATTATCAAAAAATTTTACCAGTCAGTTAAATACGGGAATGAAGGAAGAAAAATTATATAGGAAGAATAAGTTCTAGGTTTTACTACTTCCAATATAGGAAATCAGAAATAGAAAAAAAAACATAAGAATGGGTGATAAAATATTTTTTTGGGTATCATTTAAAATTTTTTACTTATTTTTATATTATTTTTATTATTTCAGTTATAATATTTTTTTTGGGAAAATACTACTAATAAAAGTAAAAATAATAATAATAAAATATAATAATAATAAAAATAAAAAAAAATAAAAACAATAAAAGGAGTAAAAAAAATAATAATTTCCCCCTTTTGTCATCATTTCTGTCAGATGAATACGTTCTGGTAATTTTATCATTTTACCCAATCATTGCCAAAAAATCAAAGAAACGAAAAAAAGTCTTTTTTGGGGTATACTTCAAAAGGCTTTTTTCGTAGATTTTTCTGCTTATTCGACTTTTTGGGTTTTTTTTTTTTTTTTTCCTTTTTTTTTAATATGGGCAGAATTCCCGTTGTTTTCATCATTTTTCAGTTCTCTTATTTCGATCATCATCATTACATCTATTTCATCATATTGAAATTTTTATCATCATTATTGCAAATTATCATATTATTGCAATTTTTTGCAGTTATAATTTATTTTTGCAAATATACTAAAAACCCAAAAACAATAATAAATTTAAACAAAAATAACAAAAAAACGATATATAATAATTATTTATATCATTATTTTAATTAAAATCGTCATACTGTAAAATTTTGTTAAACAAAATTTTTTTTTTATTTTTTACTACTAGTGAAAATGATAATAATGAATAAAAACAATAATAAACAGTAACAATATTTTTACGACTATCAATATTATTGTTTCAACCCCCCCTCGTCTTCTCCCTTTTTTTTTTTTTTTTTTTGACAACCCGTACACTTTTCTATAGCCAATACGGGGGACACCAATGTACACGCAAACGCTTACAACAGGGCCAAAAAGTTTATCAGGTCAAAGGCACACACGAGGTTTTCAAGGAGCAGCACCCAACTGCCTCTCCTGGCTTGTTCCTCCGCCCCCCCGCTCACGCCTTGCGTCATGTTTGCCCAGGCCCCTTCTGTTAACACAGCCCGGTCACCCTTTTCATGTTAAAATGTTTTGCACAGAGACAAAAATCCCCGGGGTGCTTATTTTATACTTATTATTATCATTATTGTTATTATTTCGTTATAATATTTTTTTTGGGATAGCAGGGATTAAAAAATAATAAAAAAAAAATAAATAATAATAATAAAGATAACATTAAAAATTAATAAACTCAAAAGTTAAACTTTTCTTTATTCTCCTTTATCATCATTATTGTCATGAGATAGATTCTGGGAATTTTTAAACATTATTCCCAAAATTGCCCAAAAACATCAAAAAAATCGAAAAAAAATCATTTTTCGTAAAATCTCAAAAGGCAATTTTGCTAATTTTCCCGCTTTTTTGGTTTTTGGGGAAATTTTTTTTTTTTACCCTTTTTTTTTTTATTATTATGGAAAATTCCCCGTTATTATCATCATTATTTCAAGATTATCTCATTTTTATTGTTACATAACATTATCACTTACTCATCATTTTATCATTTTTGCCAAATTATTTTCACATTTTCAATTATTATAATAATTATTTAAAATTTTGGGTTTTAATATAAATTTAATAATAATTTTTATATACTAATAACAACAAAGAAAAAAGTAAAAATAATAAAATGATAAAAACGTTTTAAAATCATTTATATCATTATTTTTTTTTATTTTTATTCGTAATATTTCTGTTTAAATAATTATTTTGCAATTATACTACAGGAAAATAAAATAAGATAAATAACAATAAGTTAAAACAAATTTAACGTTTTTTATCATTATTATACTATTATTATCAAATATTTTTATTTTTTTTTATCTTAATTTTTATTATTTTTTTTCATTTTTTATCATTACATTATATATATTTTTCTAGCAATATTTCTTTTTTTTTTTAAAAAAATTAAAAGTTTTTTAATTTTTTTTTAAAATTC
>NW_023650171.1:0-6098 GCF_015228065.2 Penaeus monodon | reverse complement strand
TAATATGGCCAATTTGTTTTTTATCATCATCATTATCATTTTTATCAATTATTAGTTATATATTTTTCCAATATAATACACATTTTATATATTTTAAAAATAATTCAATTATCATTTTATATTATTATTCATTTTAATTATATGATTTTTTTGAAAAATATTTATAACAATTTATAATAATATAATCCCAATAAAAATACAATAATAAAGATTTAATAAAAAAATTTTAATAATTATTTAAATTTAATTTTTTCCCTTAATATTATTGTTAAAATAATTATTTTTGATTTATATAAGTTACAAATAATAATATGATAATATACAATAATAATACTAATAAATAATTATAAAATAATTATAATTAAAAATTTAAAAATTATAAAATTATTTAAAATTAAATATAATAATTTTCAATATATAAAAATTTAAATAATTTTAATAAAAATTAAAATTTAAATAAAATTTTTTTAATTTTATATAATATAATTAAAATTAATAAATCTATTAATAAATATTATAAAAATTTAAAAATTTTCCAAAGTTCACAACCCTCAACAAACTCATTTTGTTATAATTAAAACAATTTCGAAATTTTTCCTTTTCCCCAATTTTGGGGAAAATCCAAAAACCAAAATCATTTTGGGAACCAAAAGCTATTTCTAATTTTGGTTTCACTTTTGGGAATTTTTCTTATCTTTTTATATTATATATACACAATTCTTTATTATATATCATTATCAAATTTCATCATTATTATCGTTATCATTCATATTATATATATATATTTCATAATTAATAACCAAACAATTTTAATATCAAAATTCAATTTTACATTTTTTTAATAATTATTTATATTTTTTTTTAATAATACTAATAACCAAACCATAATAATAGTATAACAATAATAATAAACAATTAATAACGATTTTATAATAATTATTTATATCATTATCTTAATTAGTATCGTTATTACTGTAATTATTACTGTTATAATAATTATTTTTGCAATTTTATATACCAGTACAAAATAATAATAAATGTAATAATAACAATAAAATACTAATAACAATATTATAACCACTAGCATTATAATTAGTATACTTATAATTTATTCACCTTTACTTCTCCCGCCCGGCCCCCACGCATTACAGGCTATAATAGATTTTTTTGGCAATGATTACTAATAATAAAGGATAAAGTAATAATAATAATAAATAATAATAATTACTAATAATAATAATAATAATATAATAATAATAATAAATAATAATAATAATAATAATAATAATAATAATAAATAAAATTTAATAATATCAGATGTATCAAAATTCTATTTATTCTCACTTTTATCATCATTATGTTATGATTATACAAATTCTGTAATTATTATCATATGACCCCTAATAAGTGCCGAAATCACCAAAGAAATCGCAAGAAACGTCATTTGGGTTATACTCTCAAAAGGCTATATTTTCGCTAGATTTTGGCCGCCTTTTTTGACTTTGGAAATGTTTTTCTTATACCTTTTTTATATTATATATGGAACAATTCTGTGATATCATCATCATTCTCATGATTTCATCATTATTATCGTTAACATCACCTTATCATCCATTATCATTCATTATCATCATATTATTCATCATTAATTGCAATTATTATCATCATTATTGCAATTGTTATCCTTAATTATTGCAATTCATTGGAGTTATAGTAAATATTTTGCAATAATACTAATAACCACAACAATAATAATAGTAATAACATAATAATAACAATAATAAACGATTTTATAATAATTATTTATCATCATTATCTTAAGTAGTATCTTATACTGAAATTACGTTATAATAATTATTTGCAATTATCACTACCAGTTACAAATAATAATAATGAAATAAAACAATATTAATACTAAAACAATATATAACACTAGAAATTATTATTATTATACTTATAAACTTATTATTATGATTGTTATATTACAGATATAATAGATTTTTTGGGCAATGATACTAATAATTAAGATAATAGTATAATAAATAATAATAATAATAATAATAATAATAATAATAATAAAATTTTAATAATATTCAAAATGTTATCAACAATTCTCTTTATTCTCACTTTATCATTCTTATTGTTATGATAATAAATTCTGTGTAATTTATCTTAGTACCCTAATAATGCCGAAATCAACAAAGAAATCGAAAAAAAACGTCATTTGGAGTTATACTCTCAAAAGGCTATATTTCGCTAGAATTTTGCCGCTTTTTCGACTTTTGGGAATGTTTTTTTATACCTATTTTATATGATATATGACACAATTCTGTTATTATCATCATCATTATCTGATCTATCATCCTTTATTATCGTTATCATCATCATTATCATCATTATCATCATTATCATCATCATTATCATCATGTTATTGCAAAGTTATTATCATTCATTATTGCATTGTTATCATTATATTGCAATTATTGGAGTTATAGTTTATAGTATATATTTTGCCATAATACTAATAACCACAACAATAATAATAGTAATCCCCCCCCCATAATAATAACAATAATAAAACGATTTCATAATAATTTTTATATCCTATCTTAATTGTATCGTATTACTGTAATTATTTACTGTTATAATAATTATTTTGCAATTATACTACCAGTACAAATAATATAATAATGATAATAATAACAATAATAATACTAATAACAATATTATAACCACTTAGCATTATGATTTATTATACTATACTATTATTATTATTGTTATATTACCAGATATATAGATTTTTGGCAATGATTACTATAAATAAGATAATAGTAATAATAATATAATAATAATAATAATAATATAATAAAATAATAAATAATAATAATAATAATTTTAATAAATTCAAAGTTATCAAAATTCTCTTTATTCTCAACTTTATCATCAATTATGGTGATGATTAATTTACAAGTCTGGTAAGTATTAGCATTATTACCCTAATCATTGCCGAAATTCAACAAAGAAATCGAAAAAAGGTCATTTTGTAGTATACTCTGTAAAGGGTTTATTTCGCTAGATTTTGCCGCCTTTTTCGACTTTGGGCAGTTTTTCTTATACCTTTTTATATTATTATGGACACCAAATTCCTGATTATCATCATCATTATCATGATTATCATCATTTATTATCGTTATCATCATATCCAGGTATCATCATTATCCATCTCTATCATATTATCATAATCATTATTAATAATTATTGCAATGATTATCATCATATTGCAATGTTATCATTATTATTGCAATTATTGGAGTTTAAGTATATATTTGCAAAAAAATACTAATAACCACAAACAATAAAATAGTAATAAACAATAATAATAACAATAATAACGGATTTTTATAATAATATTTATAGCATTATATTAATTAGTATCGTTATTTACTGTAATTATTACTGTTATAATAATTATTGTTGAATTATACTACAGTACAAATAATAATAATGATAATAATAACAATAATAATACTAATAACAATATTATAACCACTAGCATTATTATTATATACTTTCTACTTATTATTATTATTGTTATTATTACCAGATATAGATTTTTTGGCAATGATATAATAAAGATAATAGTTATAATAAATAATAATAAAATAATAATAATACTAATATTAATTATAATAATAATAATAATCAATAATTATAAAATAATAATAATTTTAATAATATTCAAATGTTATCAAAAATTCTCTCATTCTCACTTTTATCATCATTATTGTTATGATTAATACAATTCTGGTAATTATTATCATTATTACCCTAATAATTGCCGAAAATCACAAAGAAATCGAAAAAAGTCCATTTTGGAGTATACTCTCAAACGGTATATTTCTCTAGATTTGCCACTTTTTTCGATTTTGGGGCAATGTTTTTTATTACCTTTTATATTATATATGGACACAAAATTCTGTTCTTATCTCAATCATTATCATGATTATCATCATATTATCGTTATCATCATCATTATATCATTATCATCATTATTCATCATCATTAATCATCATTATTGCAATTATTATATCATTATTGCAATTGTTATCATTCTTATTGCAATTATTGTGGAGTTATGAGTATATTATTTTTTGCAATATACTAATAACCACAACAATAATATAGAAATAAACAATAATAATAACAATAATAACGATTTTATAATAATTATTTATATCATTATCTTAATTAGTATCGTTATTACTGTAATTATGACGTTATAATAATTATTTTTGCAATTATACTACTAGTACAAATAATATAATGATAATAATAAACCAATAATAATACTAATAACAATATTATAACCACTAGCATTATTATTATTTATACTTATACTTATTATTATTATTGTTATTATTACAGGATATAATGATTTTTGCAATGATACTATATTAAGATAATAGTAATAATAAAATTTAATAATAATAATACATAATAATAATAATAATAATAACCTAATAATATAATAATTAATTTTAATATATTCAATATGTTATCAAAATTCTTTTTATTCTCACTTTTATCATATATTTTTATGATTAATACAATTTGGAATTTATTATCTTTTATTACCCTAATAATTGCCGAAATCCCCAAAGAAATCGAAAAAAGTCATTTTTAATACCCCAAAAAGCTATATTTGCTAGATTTTGCCGCTTTTCGATTTTGGGAATGTTTTTTTATACCTTTTTTATATTTATATGGACAAAATTTCCCTTTTTTTATCTCTTTCCCTTATCATGATTATCATCATTTTTATCGTTATCATATCATATCATCATTATCATCAATTATCATCATTATTGAAATTATTATCATATTATTGAAATTTGTTATATTTTTATTGCAATGTTTGGGAGTTATAGTTATATTTTTGCAAAAATACTAATAACCACAACAATAATAATAGTAATAACAATAATAATAACAAAATAAGATTTATAATAATTTTTATATCATTATCTTAATTAGTATCGTTTTTACTGTAATTTTTATGTTAAATAATTATTTTTGCAATTATATACCAGTACAAATAAAATAAGATAATAATAACAATAAAATACTAATAACAATATTATAACCACTAGCACTTTTATTATACTTATACTTTTTATTTTATTGTATTATTAAAAGTTTATAATAGTTTTTTTGGCAATGAACTAAAAATTAAGATAATAGTAATAATAATAAAAATAATAATAAAATAATAATAATAAAATAAAAATAATAATAATAATAATAATAATAATAAAATTTTAATAAATTAAATTTTATAAAAAATTCTTTTTTCTCATTTATCTCTTTTTTTAGATTAATACAATTCTGGTAATTATTTCTTTAACCCAAATAATTGCCAAAATCACCAAAGAAATCGAAAAAACGTCATTTTGGAGTTACTCTCAAAAGGCATATTTCGCAAAGATTTTGCCGTTTTTTCGACTTTTGGGAATGTTTTTTTTTATACCTTTTTTTATTATATATGGCACAATTCCTGTTTTTCATCATCTTTATCAGATTATCATCATTATTATCTTTATCATCATCTTATCTCTTTATTGCAATTATTACTCATATTGCAATTATTATCATCATTTTTGCAATTTTTTCATTATTATTGAAATTTATTGGATTTATAGTATATATTTTGCAATAATACTAATAACCACAAAAATAAAATAGTAATAACAATAATAATAAAATAAAAACGATTTTTAAAATTATTTAATATTATTTTATTAGTACGTTTTTACTGAATATTACTGTTTAATAAATTTTTGCAATTATACTCCAGTAAAAAAAATTTTTAATAATAAAACAATAATAATACTAATAACAATATTAAAACCCCACTAGCATTTTTATTTTTATATTTATATTTATTATTATTATTGTTTTTATTACAGAGTAATGATTTTTTTGGCAATGATACTAATAATTTAAAATAATAGTAATAAAAAATAAAAATAATAATAATAAAATAATAAAAAATAATAATTTTAAAATAATAATAATAATAATAAAAATTTTAAAAAAAT
>NW_023650170.1:5000-6098 GCF_015228065.2 Penaeus monodon | reverse complement strand
TCCCCCCTTCCTCCCCCCCCCCCCTCCCCCCCTTCCTCCCCTCCTCCTCCCCTCCTCCCCCCTCCCTCTGCATTTCCACGCACTTGAAAGAAGAAGATCCAAATATTACGGCCGGGAGGTAACCCCCAGAGACGACGTTCAAAGTATAAGTTTATCACCTTTCGCCCCCCAAAAAGGGGCCTGATCACAACCTCCCCCGGGAAGGGAACCGGGAGGGGGTTTTCGCAGGACACATCATCCACACATGTTTTACTATGGTAATATATGTAGATGTGCTATGTGGTGTGTGTGTTGGGATGTGGGTGTATATATATATAAAATTATATATTTTAATATATAATATATATTATATTATATTGGTTGTGTGTGTGTGTGTGTGGGTGTTGTAATATATGTATACATATGTACAATATATAGTAGATGATAGAAGTTTGATAGATGATGATAGATAGATAGTAGATAGATAGATGTTTGTAGGTTGTAGAGAGAGAAAGAGAGAGGGAGAGACATACAAAGACATGTGTGTGCTGTGCGTTGTGTGGTGGGGTGGTGTGTGTTGTGTGTGTGTGGTGGGGTTGTGTGTGTCAGGAAAAAGGTTACAGTTTTTTTTTTTTCTTTATAAAAAAAAGACTTACCTTTAATTTGGGTTTCCCTTGGTCTCCCTTTTGACAGTAGATTAGTTTTTGGCAAATCTTTTCAACAATGCTCTTCCGCAAAAAATTGTTTGGAAAAATTCCCCAACAATGTTTCCATTTGGACATTTTCCTCTGGGGTTTTTTTTCCGGAGAAAACGAAATTGTAGCACCCATACAACTAACCACCACACCCACACACACCAACACACACAACCCCACATATAATTTTATATATATATATTATAATATATATATTATAATATATATAATATATATATAATTATAATATATTTAAATGGGGAAAAGGGGAGGAGGGGAAGAAGGGGTGGTGGGTGTGTGTGTGTGTGGGTGTGTGTGGGTGTGTGGGGTGGGTGTGTGCGGGGGTGTGTGTGTGTGTGGTGTTGTGGTGGTGTGGGGTTTGTGTGGTGTGTATGTAATAATATATATAATAATTAATATATTA
>NW_023650169.1:5000-32619 GCF_015228065.2 Penaeus monodon | reverse complement strand
GTTACAGACCCCCCAAAAATTGCCATTGGACCAAAGGCCACCATTGGGGGTGCCTCAAAAATCTTTTTCTAGACGGGAAACTTTGTTCCCTTTCCATGCAAGTCTTTTCATCCCAAGAATTTCGGTTTTTAAAAAACTTTTGCAAGGCCAAAATTCCAAAACCTTAAACCCATTAAAAAGTCCCAAAACCACCTAAGACCTCCCCAGGAAGAATCCCAGGTTTTCACACCTTTCCCCTTTGGAAAGCCCTGGGAAACTGGCCTTGTACCCCTTTCGGATTTATACTTGATAACACCATCAATTTAGCCTTCCCTTGGGGCCCCAAAAACCCCCCTCCCTCCCCAAAACCCCTCCCCTAAATTTTTCCCTGCGCGAAGCACCTTTTCAAAAAAACCCCCGGCTTCTTTACACAAACCCCCCTTAAAAACAAAACTTTTTCCCCCCCCCCAAAAAAAAGGTAATTAAAAAACCCCCGGAAATTTAAACCACCGCCACCCAATTAAAGAACAAACCCCTCCCCCCGTTTTAAAACCGGAACCCTTTTCCCCCAACAGCTCGGCTGACCCCACAAACTGCCATTAAACCCGGCTCGTTAATCCTTTGACCCCTTCCCAGGTTTCCCCCCCAACCCGCAATTCCGCATCGCCTTTTTGGCCAAAACTGTGACCCTTTGGGGGACGAGACTATGTGTTTTGAGTAACCATCAAAAACTACAAGCCCGCCGCCACTCCCCGACTCCAGATAGCTAATTTTCTTTCTATCATTTTCCAGTTTTTCGGCATCCGAGCGCGTCGGTGCGAAACCCCCTTTCCCTGGGGCAGGGGGAAAAGGGCACCGAAAGGAAAACTAATAACCCCCACCCATTTCCTCGCCTCCCAGCCCCAAAAGATGTGCCTTTTACCCCTAGGGTCCACCCAACCTCCTACCTAACGGTTTTTTTTTGGGTTTAGACACAGGAAACAGAAGTCAGCCCTTATTCCCCCGCTTCCCCAAAGACAGGCACTTTTTGGATTACATGGAAAAACTTTGCCTTTTTTTTTTATTTAAAAAAAATTTTCCTTCCCTGAACAAACTTTTTGCTTTTTTAACCTGTTCTCAAAACAATGTAATATTTTGGATAATTTTTTTTTTTTACCAGGGCAACTT
Source organism: Penaeus monodon (assembly GCF_015228065.2). Lineage (NCBI taxonomy): Eukaryota > Metazoa > Arthropoda > Malacostraca > Decapoda > Penaeidae > Penaeus > Penaeus monodon. The sequence goes on along the minus strand of NW_023650169.1, from coordinate 31,473 downwards.
TGGGGTCCCACAAGGGAAAGGTGGTTCCATCCACCACATGTTTCTTATACATGTAAAATGAATACCCTTCCCCAACCTTTCCCCCTCGGATTTTTAAATACTTTCACTGGTATTGTCGATTCCAATTCCAAATTTTTCAAATTCAAAATTCAAAACCCTTTATTCTGAATAGGGTTTACATAGATATCAATATTTCACAATCAACCAACCCACAAGAGTTGTAAAAAAAAAAAAAAGCAAATTGAAAAAAATGAAAGAAAGAAAAAAAAAAAAAGTGACCACAAAAGATTTAAGATTGGATTAAAAAAAAAACAATAAAAACTTAAAATAAAAACTTTAAAATTAAAAAAGGGCAGTAACAAAATGAAACCAGCAATGTGTCCCAAATTTTTCTTGGCTGACATGCCCACCATTTGCATTTGATCCTTCCACGACATTTCCAGTAAGTTTTTTCCTTAATCATTGTGGGGTTCCAGTCAGGGGGGCCTTTACGACCTCTTTCTGCTTTGAAAAACATTTTTTTTTTTGTTCTAACTAGCATTATGACTTAAAAAAATGCACATGAATGTTTTAGATCGAGTTTTTCCAAAATATTTTAAATTAAGTATTCGTAACAAAATGTAATGTTGCCAGTGGGGACATTAGCCCAATTTTCGATAAAGAAAAGAAATTTTAATTATTTTTCCCAATGGTTTGATGCCATTCATAAAAAAAAAAAACCAAGCATTCTTATTCTTCCAGCACCCCTTAGAATTTGGATAGGGATTGGTTTAGAAAGAAACCAATTTGTGAGTCCCTTGTAAAGGAATCAAGTTAAATTTACGTACACCCAATTTTTCTCCAGGATTTTAAAACAGGGGACCAAAAAAATTTTGGCCCCAGATGAGAAATTTTATTTAGCCGGGCCCCATTAAAAAAAAAAAAAACCCCCAAAAATTTTAAAAAAAGAAAAACCCAACATTTGGTTTTGCAAAAGCAAAGAAAAAAAATTTTTTCCCGTTTTTTGCAATTTGCTTTCCATTTTTAGTTTTTTTGGAAAAAATTTTTTTTCACATTTTTTTATAATCACCTTTTGGGGGAAACCTTTTAGATGTTTTTTTTTTTTCCCCTTCCCCCCCCCGGGGTTGCTTTTTTCCAAAAAAGGGGGGCCCGAATTTTTTTTTTTAAATTATCCCCCCTGAAAGAATTTTGTTTTTTTTGCTTTTAAAAAAGGTTTAAAAAAATTTTTAGATAAAATTCATTTCCCCCCATAAAAGTAGCACCCACTTTTTCCCAAAAAAAAAGTTTTTTGATACTTTTTTTAAAACTCAATAGAATAATAAATGGGGGGCATACCCCAAAAAACAACAAAAAAAACACAATTTTTTTTCCCTATAAAAAAAAACCAAAATTGGATATAATTAAAAAAATTTTCCTAAATTTTTAAAGAGGGTCGGGTGACAGAGTAAAATAAAAAAAAAGGGGGGGGGAAAATCACCCCCCCCCCTTTGGGCTTCACCCCCATTATTAAAAAAAATTTTTTAAAATTCCGGAAAATTGCCATTTTTTTTACATTTTTATGCAATAAAATTGCATTCAGGAAAACTTTAAAAATTAGTTAAGTCGAATAAACCCCAGGGGGGCCCACATGTTTTTTTTGGGTAAAAAACAGTAGTTTTAAAATAATTTTTATAAAAAACCCAAAACCCAAAAATAAAAGCGCTTTTTGGAAAAACAAAAAAGAAAAGGGGGGAAAAACATATACTTTTCAATCCCCGTTTTTCTTTTTTTAACTGGGATAGTTCTCAAAATACAAAGGGGGCCCAAAATTGTAGAGGGGGATTTTTTTTGGTTTGAAAACTTTTTGGGGGAATCGGGGACGATTCTAAAAAATAAAATGGAAAAAAAACCTTGCAAAAAATATAATCTAAAATTTTTTGCAAAGGGGACCCGGGGGGGGGGGTGAAGGGGTTTTCTATTTTTTTGTTATCCAGGGGGGTTGTTTTTAACTTCCTTTTTTCCTTTTTATTATTGGTTTTTTTTTTTAAAGGGGTGTTTTTTTGTTAGGGGGGGGGAAAACTTTTTTAAAAAAGCCGTGTTTTAAACATTATAGAAAAATACCCCACTGCCCCTTTTCCCAGAAACTTTGTATTTTCTAGGGGGTTTTCCTTTTTAAAAAAAGCAAAAAAAAAGAGGGGGTTTTTTTTCATAAAAAACGCCCCTTTTAATTCAAAATTTTCCCCCAAGGGCTTTTGGGGCAAAACGGGGACGGGAATGAGTTGGGGAAAAGGCTTTTTTCGAGTGTAAAATTCGGGTCCCAAATTAACACAAAGGCACGGGGGGTTTGGTGTTTTTTTTTATTTTTCCAAATACTAATCCCCCAATTTCAACATCCTCTAAAAACCCGGTTTTTTTACAGTGTTCAAAATTTTTTTTTAAAAAAAAAATTTTTTACATGTTTGATCCCACTTTTTTTTTCCAATTTAAATCACGTTTTTTTGGGGGGGTTTTTTTAGTATTTCGGTTTTTTTTTTTTTAAAAAAAAAATTCCCCAAAACTGTTTTATGATTGGATTTTAACTAAAGGGGGGAACTGGGGCCCTTTTCCCCTTTAAAATTTTTTGTTTTTTTTGTTTGTTTTTTTTTTGCCCTTAACGCCTTAATAATCGGCCCCCTTCGTTTTTTTTTTTTTTAAAACCCCCCCCCCAAAAAAAAAAAAAAGGGGGGGGGGGGGCTTTCTTACCATTTTTCATGTGCCGGGGAAAAAAATGGGCTGCCGCCCCCTTTTTCACGAAACTAAAATTTTTCCCCACCCCCGCCGAGGGGATTTTACAATAAACATTCCAGCATAAAAATGCAAAGCATTTCTGGGAAAAAAAAACAACTGGATTTTTTTTTTTCAAAAAAAAACGGGGGGTTTTTTAGTGGGATTTTAAAAAATTTCCCAAAAGAAAAAAGGAGAATTTTTTATTTTTTTTGGTTTATTGATTAATTATTATTGTTATTATTTTTTTTTTTTTTATTATTTTTTTATTTTTTTATTTTTTTTTTTTTTTTTACACGGGGGAAAAAATGCTAAAAAAACAGGGGGGGGGAACCCTCTAAAAAAATCCCCCCCCAAAAACCTTTTTTAAAAAAAATTCTGCAATTTACTTTTCTTACTTCTTTGGGGACCGTGGGGCCCAAAGGGGTAGGGACTTTTACACTTTTCAGTTAAAAAAAAAAAAAATTTTTTCCAAAAGAAAACATTTTTTAAAAAAAAAAAAACATTTTGGGGGGAAAATATATGGGGATTTTTTGTTTAAGAAAGCGTTTATAAAAGGGGGGGGGACAAAAAAAAGCCCAAAAACCCCGGGGGTCTAAAGTAGTTATGGGGTAAAAATTTTTTTGGAAAAGGGGGAAAACCCCAAAAATCTGAAAGGTTTTTGAATGGTTGCGCATATGTGCCCTTGGAGTCTGAAAGGGCCCCTGGGTCGAGTGCCCCTTAAGTTGGAAGGCGGGGGATTCCCCCTTTCCCCCCGGGGGGTTTTTGAATCCCCCAAAAAGGTGGAAGGGGGGCCCCCTTTTTTTCCCCTAATTAAAACTAAAATTCTTACCCTTTCCCCAGTTTTTTAAAAAAAAGCACCAGGGGGGAAAACTCCCCCCAATTTTTCACCCCATTATGGAAAGGGCCGGGGGCCCTTTATCAGAAAAGGCCAGAGGTTTTTTCAAAAGAATCTTTATTAAAAAAAAAAAAATTTATATATATATTTTTTTAAAATTATATTATAAAAAATATTAAAAAAAAATTATAATTATAATAAATTTTGAAACCCCTTCCAAAAAAATGAGTGGGGGGGGTGAGGGTTAAGGGGAAATTTCCCAATTGGGGTTTTTCCAGACTGCGAAAATCATACTTTCAATTTTTTCTTGCTTTTTTTTTTTTTTCTATTATACAGTTTTAATGGGGGGTTGGAAAAAAATCTGGTTTTCTTGGGGGTAATTTTTGTACCATACCCAAAAACCCCGGGGCTTGGCCAAAAAAAAACCGGGGGGTCATTTTGGTGATTTTACCCTTTAAAAAAAAAATCGTACAGATCCAGGATTTTTTGTGGTCTGCAAAAAAAAAATTTTTGGGGACCAACCAAAAAAACAAAAAAAAAAAAAAATAGAAAACAAATGATAGAAAAATGGGACACAGCCCAACAGGATTAGTCGTAAAAAAGGGGGGGGGGGGGGGGGGACGCTTTCCTGGGGGATTTTAAAACGCCCCCAAGGGGGCCAAAAACCCACCTTTTTTCCCCATATTTTAAGAATTTCCCCCCACAGTGCCCCCAATTGTAAAAAAAACCCACCTTTCCCCAATATCCCATTATTTTTTTAAAAAAAACATTTTCACCCCAATTTAACAATAAGCAGGTCCTTAAAAAAAAAAAAACCCCAAAAAAAAATTTTTTTTTTTTTTTAGGGGAAAATTACGAAAAAAAAAAAATAAAAAGAAAATTTTCGGAAAAAAAATTTTGGGGGGACAAAAAAATTTTTTTAAACCCCCTTTCCCAGATGAAAAACCGAATATTTTTAATTTGGGGGGGGTTTTTTAATAACCTTTGGGCCCCCAAAACCCACGGGGTTTATTACCCCCCAGAAAAAACCCAAAAAAAAGAAAAAAAAAAAAAAAAAAAGGGGGGGGGGGGGCCAAGCCCCCCTGTGGCAGCTCCAACACCACAACCTAAACACTAAAAAAACCCCTGGACTCGGGGGGGAAAATTTTATTTTATAAAAAAACTTTCTTTTTAAAAAAATCGGGGGGGGACTAAATTTAGGGGGAACATCAAAAATTTTTCAAGCAAAAAAATTTACTTTTTTAAAAAAAAAAATTATAATGGCGGGGATATATTTTTAAAGAAAACCCACGAAAGGTAATTTTTTTTAAAAAGGGGAAATTTTAAAAAATCAAAAATGATCAAAAATTTACCCCATGGGTTTTTTTCCCCCCCCTGGGGGGGGACTAAAAAAAAAAATTAAAATTTTTAAAATTTTAAACAAAACCATTAATAATTGGGGGGGGCCCCTTTTTTTTAGGAATTTTTTGTTGGGGGTGTGTGTTGTGGTGGTGGGGTGTTTGGTGCCCGCCAAAGGGTCACAAAAAAATAGGCCAAGATATGGCATGCATTTTAAATATAATTTTATAATTTTTAATAATTTTATTTTATTAATAAAATTTTAATACCCCCCACCCAACATAAAAAAATTATGTCCCCAAAAAAAAAAATTTTAAAAAAAATTTAAAAATTTCATCTATCTATCTGTTTAAATTACATTTTTCTAATTTTATATCTAACTTTTAAAAATTTCCTACATCTAAAAAAACAAAAACCCCCCCCACCCCCCCCACACCCCAACCACCCACCCCCCCCCACAAACCAAACCCCCAACCCCCCCACACCACACCCCCCACACACACACACATTTAAAACACACCCCCCAAAACCCCCCCAACATCCCAACAAAACACCCACCCACCCCCACCCATACCCCCCCACAACCCCCCCACACAAAAAAACCCCGTATATTAAATATAATAATAAATTTTTTTTAAATATTTTTAATTTTTAAAATTATATATTTTTTCCCGCCCCCAGGGGGGGCCCCTTTTTTTGTTTTGGCAAAAAAAACCCATTTTTTTTAAACATAAAAAAAAAGGAAATGATGGGATGTGTTAATTTTGAAGGGGGACCTGGGAAAAAAAAAAAAACCCCCCAAAAAAAACTGGCTGAAAAAAGGGGGGGGGGAGCGGAGGAACAAACCAAAAGGAGGGGAAGGGGGTTTGGGGGCTGCCCCTTTTTCAAGGGGACCTCGTGGGTGGCCCTTTGGAAAAACTGATAAACCCTTTTTTTTTTGCCCTTTTTTTTATAAGCGAAAATCGTTCCCGTGGAACCTGTGGTTTTTTTTCCCCCTGATTTGGGGGGCCTAAAAAAAAAAAAAAAGTGGTAGGGGTTTTAAAAATTTAAAACTTTTTGGGGAAAAAGGGGGGGGGGGAAACTGTCTTTTTTTGTTTTTATTTCCATGCCCCCCCCCTTCCCCCCATTTTTAAACGTTTTTTTTTTTTTTTTTCTGGGGGGGGGACCGCGTGGTGCTTTGGGTGCCTCCCTTGGGAAAAAAAACTTTTTTTTGGGTGTTCCCCCCCGGGTTGGGAAAAAAAAAAGCCATTGCCTAGCCCTTTTGGGGTTGGGGGGCAAAAAGGGGGGGGGCCCCGGGGGGGTTTTCGGCGTAACAAATGGTGGTCCCAGGGTGGGTTTTGGGGATTTTTTTGGATCAGTGGAGATCGCCGAATTTTTATAAATGTCTTTTCCAAAAGGGGTGGGGCGGCCCAGCCCATAAAAAAGGGGAGGGGTGCTTTTTCCAACACCCGAGTGGGGGGGAAAGGCCGAGCCATATAGCAACCAACATTGGATATAATCAAATCCTCAAATAAGAGGGTCAGTGTACAGAGTAATAATAATGGGGACATACGCCACCTTGCTTCAACCATTATTAAACCCACTGAAATTCTCGGAGATTGCATCTTTACAGCTTATGCAATACATTGATTCAGGGCTACATATAATAGCTAGTTCGAATTCGAATAACCAGGGGGCACATGCTTTGTATAACAGTAGTTTAAAAATTTAATCAAAACGAACCAAATCAAGCGCTTCTGGAACAATCTAGTAGCGTGTAACATATACATCACTCCCGTTATTTCGGTAATAACTGGATAGTCTCTATCACCATGAAATGTGCACATGTAGTAGAGGATTTAGATTTGTACGCAAACTGTTGATCAGACGATCTGAATACATCAGGAAAACTTGCATAGAATTATATTAATCTACTATTTAAGCAGACGGAGCCATAGCCATTGTGGAATTGGGTGCAATTGCTCTATAGTTATCCGGAGTGGTTGCTAGTTGTTTTGCTATAACTGCCTTTTATCCTTTATTATTGGTTTTTTGATAGTCGTGGGGTTGTGAATTGCATCATTTGAGAAGCAGTGTTTAAACATGTTATAGTAAATAGCACTGCCATCAGTTCATACATGTATCTATGGGACTCCAGTATAGTATTTAAAACAGTCAGGTATGAGAGATGTTTTATCATGAACTGACCTAATTCTAATTTCTCGATAGCCATCTGCAACCTGACGATTAGTGAGGCTGTGTAAAAGTGCTGCTTTCGAGTGTCATTCGTCCTGTTACACTAGCACGTGATGTGTTATTTATTCCAATACTAAATCCCCCTAACTCAACATCTTAGGTACCGTGTTATAGTGTCTCCATATTTATCTTTAAAAATATACTGCTATGATGCCACATTTATACCATCTATCACGTTGTGTATATGGCTGTTTTAGTAATCGGTTTTTAATTTTATTAATATTCTTCCAAAAACTGATTATGATTGGAGTACTTAATGACTGTGCCCCTTGTCCCTGATTATTTTGTCTTTGTTTGTTTTTATTGCCTTAATCGCCTTATGATAAATCGGCAACGCGTTGTCGTTCTCTTCCTCATGTACGCAAACAACCTACAGAGGACATCTCTGCTCTACCCATCTCATGTGCAAGAACATGGCTGTCAGCTTGTTCATGACATGATGTTCCATCCCGTCGATATGAATGTTAAAAACATTCCAGCATAAATGCAGCATTCTCGGCAAATCACTGGATGTTTCATTAACTGGGGTCTTTAGTGGGATTTAAATTTCCCACAAGAAAGAGTATTTATTTTATTGTTATTGATTAATTATTATGTATTATTACCTTTTTATTTATTATATTATTATTACTTTTTTTTTACACAGGAAAATGCTGAACAGCAGGTAAACTCTAGATAATTCACCCAAGACCTATTCAAAATTCTGCCAATTAATCTGGTTACTCTTTGACTAGACAAAGAGTAGATACTCACTAGTCATTAAAAAAAAATGTCAAGAGCACTTATCTTTTACTTAAACTACATTGCAGGAAAATATATGGGGCGGTTGATGTTGATAGAAAGTCGTTATCAAGACTATAAAGCCTAATCAGGTTCGAAAGTAGAATTATGGGCAATGTTCGGCAGCAAACTCAAATCTGAAGGTTGATGGTGCGCATATTGGTCTTTTTGGAGTCATGAACTGCACTCGGATATCGAGTGTTCTTAAGTGGAGAGTCAGGATTACCTCCTCTCCGACTCCGCAAAGGTGGTTCCGAAGTCCGAGCCATTCTTTCTAGCAGAAATGAAGGCATCGGCCCTTTTTCCACGTGAATCCCAAACAATGATCTCTACACTGATACCGAGTTATAGCATAGCACCATTGGGAAACTCCCATATTTCACCATTATGGAAGCCTGGCTTTCATCAGCTAAAGGCCAGAGCAGTTCAGAGAGCATCATTATTTAAACTTATATATTAGATATATATATAATATATTACTGAGGCTGGCCCAAAAGAAATGAGTGTGGGTGCAGGGTGTATGGATGATTGAATGGCAAGTGGGGGATTCAGAATGCTGAATCATACATCGATATTTCTGGCTGAATTTTTTTTCTATGATACAGCTTAGACCTTTGCGCCATCGATGACCCACATGATCCCCATTAAGTTTAATTTAAAAAAAGCCATCAGATCATTAGAAACCACTACAAAAAATGAAACTGGGCAAAATACTATTTGTGAGCCTACATAATGCCAACCAAAATTATTCAAGCTATTAAAGGGTACCAGGCCCCACTCTGGTATCCTGACAAAGAGCAGGCTGCCCAAATTAGCAGGGTCAGTTGGTGATCATACACCATTTAAACAGAAATAGTACAGATCTCAGGAGTTTTGTGTCTCGCAAAAAACAAAAAATTGAGCGGACCAACCAAGACATAAACAAATAAATAGAACAATGATAGAGAAAAGTGGGACACAGCCCACAGCGATAGTCGTAAAAGAAGATGCGTGTTGACGCCCTGATGAGGTCAACACCAAAGACTAACCCACCTATCTCTCCATCATTTAGAAGAGATTTTCCCCACAGTGACCCAATGTACAAAATCACCTATTCAATACCAATATCCTATATAAACATATATCAATACAATTAAGCCGATTCTTTAAAAAAAATCAAAACATGCATTTTTTTTATGAAATTACGAAAAAAAAAAAACATAACGTAATCGCAATTCTGAGAAAAAAATTTATGACCTATCCAGATTGAAACAACGAAATATTATTAATTGGCTAATAACCTTGGCCACATACCATGGTTTCTCTCCAGCAAATCCAACAAGAAGAAAAGCAGGCAAAGGAGAGTCCAGCCATCGAACTGTGCAGCTCAACACTAACTAGCTACTAATAAGCTGTGACTCGAGAATTTATTATAGAAAAAATCATTCTAATATATGGACTAACCTAGATACTGTATGCAACAATTCTAAGCTAAATACTTTAAGAATCTATACATAATTATAATGAGCTGGATATACTAAGAACACGAAAGTATCATAATATATGGAAGTAAAATCTAAATGCAGCAAAATTTACATGTATTATTCCCCCTAGACCTAAAAGTAAATCTTAATTAATTACAACCATCAAGTAATTGTGGGCCTGTTTAGGTAGGATGTGTGTGTGTGTTGTGTGTGTGTGTGTGTGTTGTGTGTGTGTGTTGTGTGCGCGCGCGCATAGTCACATAAATAGGCAGATATGTGCATGCATAGATACATATATATATCTATATATATATATATATATATAATGATAGATATATATATTATATATATATACACATACATACAAAGATCTGTTAAAAATTATATAAATACATCTATCTATCTATCTGTTTATCTACGTATTGCAGCTATCTATATCTATTATCTATATATCTAAATTCCCATCTGTCAACACACACACAAACACACACACACACACACACACCACACACACACACACACACACACACACACACACACACGTAAAACACAACACACACACACACCATACACACATACACACACACCGACACACAGACACAAACATACACACACACATACAAGCTCAAAGATACATATATGTAATATTATAATAGTATATATATATTGCCCACATTTGCTACGCCAGGGGTCTTTGTATCTGTGCCGAAAACATAGGTTTCAACATGAAAAGGATGGACTCTGGGCATTTTGTTAAACATGAAGGGAGGGCACAAAACATGACGCACTGGCTGGAAGCGGTAGGAGCGGAGGGAGGAACAAGGCAAGAAGGAGACGGCGTTGGGTGCTGCCCTGTTCAAGACACGCGTGTGTGCCCTTTTGACCTGATAAACTTTGTGTTGCCCTGTTAGAAAGTGTATCGTGCAGTGTGACATGCTGGTGGTTTCCCCCTTTGTATTGTGCCTATAGAAAAGTTGTACTTGGGTTAAATAACTTTGTGTTAAATAAGGGAAAGGACTGCATTTGGTTTATTTCATGCCTTGCTCGCCACTCGCCGTTCCTCTCGTGGTGTTCTGGACGCTGTGGTGCTCGGTGCCTGAAACGTTCAGTGTTCACGACCATAGGGATAACACGCCATATGCATAGCCTGTGTTGGTGGCAGACGAGACGAGGCGGGCCGGGGCGGCGTAGTAAAAACAAATTGGTGTGTCAGGATGGGATTTGTGATATTTGATCAGTGAGATAGCGATCCCGATTTATCACGTCTCGCGTCCAAAGATGGCGGCACGCCCATGAGGGAGAGGAGGCTATGACTGAGGCAGGCAAGAGGTGAGGTGAAGCCGAGCCCAAATGGACCGATCACAGCATGCTGGCTGGTATGAGGGAGGAAGGAAGGGGGAACTGGCACCAAAAAGGCAGAAATGGCAGGCACAGAGGGCACGCGAGCAGGCGCACCATCTCGCTTCGAGATGCAGGCAAGGAAGCAGGCAGAGGACCAGTTCTGCCCAAAATTTGTTGAGGTGCTCCAGAGCAAATCTTGCATCCTGTAGGAAGATGGAAAAACTCAGCAGTACACCGACAAGGACGCTGCAACAGCGTGAGAAACAGTGAAACTGATGGAGGAGGTTGCAGACAGACTGCTGACTGAAGGCGAGGTTCAGGGCCCCCTGAGCCTCTCTGTGACCATGTGAAATTATGCGTGAGCAGAATAGTGGAAGGCCGGACAAGGGCGGCGGGTTGTGTGAGGTTTTCAACCTCCCCCCCCCCCCCGACCAACTCCCTATCCCCCCCCCCCTTCCTTGCCGATACTACTATCCTTATAACATGATCGCACCCTTTCCTTTCACACTCATTTTTCCCTTCCCTCTACTTCCACTGTTAGTTTCTCCTCTCATCTCTTCTACTCGTTTCCTCGCTGTTCTACCTTTTATGTCTATCCCATATATCCTGCTCTATCATATCCCTATCTGCCCTGTACCTGCCGCATCCCCCCCGTACCACTTTATTCGCACCTCGTCGTGTTCAGTATCCTTCTATATCCTTCTGCACTGATTTCCACCTTTCCATTCCTTTTTCCCGTTTGGCCCTACCTCTTAACATTAACCATATCATCTCATGCTTCCAATCCTACATTATCCTACCCAGCATCCTACCGTAATCCACCAGGGCGAGTCGAGCACAGCCGGACCACTTCCCTCTGCCAGCCTCATTTTAACATTATTTTTTTTATCTATGTTTTATTGTGGCTTATTACCACGCATTTACGTTATTTTACACCTTTTTGTACTTTTTTAATAAAACTTTATGATCCTTCGTTATCCATATTCGTTTACGATGTTTACATGAGTGCGGATAACGGACATTCCACATTGCTGCGAAGGATCTTTCTTTTACCTCTGTTTTTTTATCTCTGTATTTTAAGTTCAGTTTTATTTTTCAATGGTCTATTTTTACTTATTCAATGCTTTTTAATCTCTCTTTACAGTGAGACAAAGAAACTTATTTTATTCTATTTTTGTAATGAATCGACAGCAGACTGTTTGTACGTATTTTTTTATGATAATGGTAATTTTCTTCATTTATTTTGCTGATTGTTTTAGTGATTTTATTTATGGATTTTATCTTTTGTATGGTTTCTGTTATTATATATTTCCTTTTATATTTACAATTTTTGTCTGACGCTTCGTTCCGCGGAAGTTAATGTAAACCCCCGTTTTTGTTAAATAAATGAAGTGGATAATCGGGAACTGTGTTGTGAATACCCTTTGGATTTACCGTCTGGGGTCTGGATTTCTACACCGTGGATGTTGAAACAAGGTTGTACTGCCCCTTTTACTTGCCCAGGCTTGTATAATGCTGACGTGCCTATTTTTTATTTTTACTATTGTACATACGTAACATGTGTGCTTCTTCGACTTTGACTTTTTACTTTCTCGAATTTACTCTTTTAACTTGTTCTTTACTTGTTACTTTTATCTTTACGCGCCTCTTATTGCAGAGCTTTTGCTCAGCTTTTACTTTTCCTCATTTACCTTTTACTGTTTTATCGTTAAATTTTATTCTTTTTACTGTTTTTAAGCCCCTTTGCATGCTTTACAGTTTTTCTTAAGCCCTTTGGAGTATTGTTCACTCAGTTTTAAGCCCTTCGGGCAATTGTCTTTTACTTTTAACTTGCTTTACTTTGTGCCTTTCTGGGGGCCCCCCCCCCCCACGGTTCTTTTTGTTCATTTTAGGATTATTTTTTTGTATTTTTATCATGCATCTTCGTATTGAGTCACACTCCTGGTAGGCCTGCATCTACGGGGATTGTTTTGCTGTGAGGTCGTGTGGGTTATGAGCCTTCAGCTTAGTCCCCTCACCCCCTTTCGAGGAACGAAACGGGGCCCTCCTTTCCTGGCCATAAGCCTGAAGCTCCCGCCTCACGGTGGACTCTTTTGGGTTACTCTATCACATAACATTTTACAGCGGCGTCACGAGTTAGTAACGTTGAAGCAGAGAAGGCAGAAGATGTTCTGGCAACAGATGCCAGAGTGTCAGCATTACTGGGTCTGCCGGGGTCTTGGCAGGAAACCCCCGGGCATCGCTAGCATCATGTCGCTGCAGAAGGCTGGGGACCCATCGGAACCGCTCCCCTTTTGTTTTTCCGTGTATAGGTGGCGGCAAACTCGGACCCGGTCAACCCGCATCGTGCGCTCCATCATCCCCTTCCTCCCCGGGCCCCCGTTTTAGTTCACGGCAGCATTTCTCCACCTGCAGCCCCTTGGCCTCAAGGACATTCTGTGAGGCGTAAGGCCAGCTGAGTACGAGGGGAAGGTGGCATGGGAGGAATATGTCGCCCCAATTTGAAATGCTGGCATCTGCCAGGGCTGGAGCCAGGAAGAGAAGGCCCTTGCAGCTGGTACAGCGCTAAGGGGCCCAGCGGTTGGAAGTGTTGGGGCATCTGCCGCATCCAAACAGTCCTCTTAAACCAGCGTGGCGGAGGTTTTGAAAAGCCGTTTCGCCAGGCAACCACCACCAGGCCCGAGGTATATATCGCCGGCGCTTGAAGAAGCGGACTCGGAGCATTTCTCTCACCTTCCCAGCTGGGCAGGATGTGGAGGCGTGGTAAGGAGAAGTCGTTACCCGCGGCTGTGGAAGAGAGGATCATGGATCCTGGCCCGCGATCTTGTAGTTGACCACTTTGCAGGACAGAAGCTTCAAATCTACGTCAAGCAGGCACACCCTGAGACCTGCAGGTGGCGTGGCGAGGGCCTTGGAGTGTTGAGGCCTTCGTGAAGGCTACCAGGGCCTGAGGGCATATGCACTCCCAACCACGGAGGACGAGACCCTGGCGGCGTGTAGTGAATGAATAATTACCCTTTTGGTGGCCTCTCTGAACTGCAAGGACCAAGGCCGTGGAGTTTGAGTCACGAGTGTTCCGTGAGTGTTGTGAGCTGTTAGGGGTGTGCAAGACACGGGGCGAAACCTCCATCCACAGTTCCGATTGTATGGTGGAGGTTTAACCTACCCTTGCTCAACAGTTAGCAAATATTGCAGGGAAAGTCAGGAAGACTGGGACGTCAAGCTGCCGCCATTGCTCATGGTTCCTTAACCGGTCTGTTGTGCATGAGGTAAACAGGCTCACCAACCTGCCAGACTCATGTTGGCCTGGGAGCTAGGTTACCAGTAGGATTTGGCCAAGGGCGGCCACCCGACGTGAAACTTGCCAATGTCACATCAAGTTATGCAGTGGCACTGCAGTGAGAAACCTGGCGGAAGTGGCACCCGACGAGTGCGTGGCTAAGCTCAAGGTAGCCGGCCAGTCATGAAGGAGACTATGACGGCACATTGAGGGAAGTGAGGTCACAACATAGGTGACAGGAGTTATGGCTGCATAACCTGCGTCCGGAAGCGGGCTCTCGCGAAGCTACAGAGCCCCGGGAAGGGCCATACAGGTGGTAGCGGCCCTCTCTGATGTCACCTATCGAATTCGCAGAGGCGAAAACGACCGGCATGGTTGTCCACGTGAGAACCGGCTGTGGGTTTACCATGGCCAGGAAACTACTCCTGGGGCCATGGTGAAAAAGGACGTGGCAGACGCTGGACCGAGAGAGGCGAGCATTTGGACGGTGAGGGCGATGAAACAGACGTCAAGGGTGACCAGAGCCAGGTCTGGGCAGGAGATACTCCTCTGGGGTGCCACTGCCATCTACGCCGCCCACACCTCCTCCAGAGCGAACCCCAGCGAGAGCGAGAAAGACGCCGCTGGGATGAAAGATTTTTGGGTAAAATGAGAAATGATTTACAATACGGTTATTTGTATGAAAGAAATTTTGTTTGTTCCTGAGGACTAATTTTATATATTTCTATAGTTTGTTCAGGTTAGGTATGTCAGAGCAGACGGGTCGTTGCTTGATAGGGGGGGATAGTGCTACGCCAGTGGGTCTTTGTATCTGTGTGAAACATGTTCGTGTGTTAAAACATGAAAAGGAGACCTGGGCAGGAGTTAACATGAAGGGAACATGGGCAAGCATGATGCACTGGCTGGAGCGGAGGAGCAGAGGAACAAGCCAAGAGGAGACGGAGTGGGGTTACTGCATCCTTCTGTCATGACCTCGTGTGTGCCCTTGTGACCTGATAAACTTTGTGTTGGCCCTGTTATAAGCTGGTATCGTGCAGTGTGACATGCTAGTATTCCCCCTGTATTGTGCCTACGAAAAGTGTACGGGTAAATAACCTTGTGTAATAAAAGAAAGACGTCATTTGTGTTTATTTCTTGCCTGCTCGCCAAGTCGGTTTCCACTCGTGGGTCTGGGGGGACGATGTGGTGCTTGGTGCCTCTTGGAGCTGTTCAGGTTCACGACCCTTGAATAGGACGCCGTCTGCCGAGCCTGCCATTGTGTTGGTGGCAGATGAGACGAGGCGGTCGGCGGTAACAATATATATTATATATATATATATAATATATGTATGTATGTATGTTATATGCACATTTTGAGTTTAGTCTCATTTTCTACGATAGTGATGCCCGACTTGCTTGCCATAAGTTTCCGTACTTGTATAGTCAAATGCTATGGTAGTTCACCTTACCAAAACAAGCGCTGCCTTGTAGTTCAGCCCGTGCATTTATTTATTTGTTTTTTTTTTATAAGACCGAAAACTGCGAGACACTTATTTCTAGGGAAGGCGAACTAAATTAGACTCGCAGAATGAATAAAGACAAAGCAGTATCATATGCAACATTTTGTTTTAAAGAAATTTCACGCTTGAATTTCTTTTCCATTATGCGCAATACAACGTTATTCGTTTAAATATAATTGGCAATACAAACTATAGATTATTTGCTGGATGTTGACTGTAGTAATAATAAATTCTTTGTAGTACTTGAGGACTCGTTCATAGCAAGTCTGTTTTGGTTTTACTAGGAAACGATTCATTAAGTAATGTAAGCCGGTCGTTACCAAGGAAATTGCAGGATGAGGTGTTGTATAGCAAGTCTGCGATTATGCATGTTATTATGTAGCATTACAAATCATATTTAGCAAATTATGAAACTAGGCTTCTTTCAGTTCTGACCCACATAAGTTACCTAATAAATCTTATATGAAATATCAGAAAAATTTACTACCTAGATTATCTATCACAAACGGAAAAAATGGGACGTTAGTGCATATAACTATTGAGTCATATTTTTCAAAAAAAAAAAACATTTCATATCTTACAGATAAATACAGAAATGCATCACAGTCTTTCTCATCCCCTTCCACCCCTCTCTCTTACTCTCTCTCTCTTCCTCCCTTCTTGACTCTCCTCTATCTTATTTATCGATCTCCCTTTTCCACCAAACCTTAACAGTGAGGAAAAGGAAATGTCGGAGCTACTGTTTGCAGTCATTAACATCCCAGTGATATAATGAGATGTCAGTTGGGATATTTTTTACAGCGAGGATGTATCGATACCCAGTACTATGTGTTCGGTAATGGTTATCGCTGTAATTAACTATGAAGACGATGTATCAGAAGCGTTTGTATAATTTTCAAGTATTAACGTATCGCCACCGTTCGTAGGGGAATTGTGTATCGATGGCCTAGCACTTTATATAATATATATATATAGTATATATTATATATATATAGAATATTATTATATTATAATGTGTGTTATAGATGAGTCCCGTGGAAACAAATTCGTCATACAGAAGAGGAAAACCAACGCGGCCTGAGAAGAAATTTCATTGTGCAATGGAAACGTTCAGAGATGTCGTCTCCATCATCAGTACTACAACAAAAACAGGAAAAATATAAATTCTAATACATACACAATAATAATAATAATAATAAAAAAAAAACAGAATCAACAAATAGACACAGACAAAAGGGCACGTAGCCACAGCGTAGCAATTAACAGGCACAACACATAAAAAGCCAAACCAACAAAACAAACCAAACCCAAAAAAAGTGGTTGGTTTACTTTAATTGAGTAAACAGGGTGGTTGGCAGTGGAAGTATCGTTAGATGTGCGTGTCATAGGATGTGTAATGATTGCTATGAGCAGGGTCAAATCTGTTAAGGTGGGAATTCAAGATTTTGAATCAGTATTGTTAAAAGGTGATTGTGGGTGGTGAGGCACTCTCACCTCCCACAATCACCCTTTAAAACAATAGGAATTTCCCAAATCTTAACTCTCCACCTAACAGATCATAATAGCAGAATAACTCCACACCATAATATACTGCAACCACCTGTTTACACCAGGTAAACTACAACCCACCCATTAAGTGGTTAGTACCACGTTCACTTGCTACACTGCCTTTTTTGTCCATAGCCATTTCGTTGATTTTTCGGGTTTTTTATTTGTATTATTATAATAATAGTATTTATTACTACTATTACAAATTATTATATTATTATATTATTATTATATTAATTATTATCATCTATTATGCGTTATATTATTATATTATTCTTATTATTGTGTAGGTATTAGAATTAATTCGCTGTTGATGTCTGTAGCACTGTTGATGGAGATTGCATCCCAAACGTTGCCAATTGCAAATGAAGTTCTTCTGCATTGGTTTTTCTTTCTTTATTATATATATATAATATTATATATTATATATATATATATATAGATATATATAATAATGTATAGTGCGTGTCTTCAAGGCCTTGATACTGCCAGTTTGCTCTATGAAGTGAAAACCTGGATGCTATCCAGTGTCTTGGACGTCTCGCCTGAGGGACTTTTCTAACAAGTACTTGCCGGATCATGGGGTTACAGTTGCAGGACCACGTGTCCAACCGGCGGTTACACCGTTTAATGGCATGGGACATGTTACTTGCATAAATCCGGGATCGCCAACTCAGGCGATTGGCCACACCTAGCTCACTTCCCTATGGACGACCCCTGCCATCAGGGTTGTCTCTCGCGAGACAACCTGGCGGGAGGAAAACGGTGGGAACGACCTAGGAGATCATGGCCTGGGCACTCGACGAGACCTGTCGCAAGGAATTAGAGATGGGCCGTGTGCCTGCCTGGAGACATCGCCTCGAGGGATCATCGTGCTGAAGCGAAGGTGGATGTGGCATGCCCCCCATCGGCGTTAGCCCCTTGATGATGATGATGATATATGTATGTAATGTAAGATAACTTACTGTTGTTGGTATGGTATGTATATATAATATATATATATATATTATATTTATATATACTAGATATGTATACATGGTGTGTGTGTGTGTAATTCCATGCAAGGGAAAACAAATCAGCCAGTCTACTACTTGATGTCAACATGGTGTAAGTAGTTTCTCAAACACCACGCGGTGATTACACAATATGATTGTCCTTGACAGGACGTCAAAACTGCACCCTGGGTTCAAGGATATGTTACACCTACGAGCTTCGTGCAGGACTACGGATAAAGGTGCTGGCGGCAGCGCCTAAATGGTTTCTGCAGAAGACGTTTGTAGATGCAAAAACTGTTAGTTCATGGCCCAGATACAGGAATATGTCTGGGGAAAGTTTAATAATACTGGTTAAATGATAGATTGAGCCTTTACTTTACTTATTTTATGGGCTCCTAACACAACCTAAATATTGGGTTGCACGGCTGATTCATTGTCCGAATGATTAATCCGTTTTATGAATAATATATATATATAATATATGGTATAGATAGTATATATATCTACTTATATATGTAATTTATTTATTTATAAGGGCTCTTCTTGGTGTACATAAACACACATACACAAAATTATATATTGTAAATATAATATGAAAACATAGATAATGCAATGCGCATGAGATAGATATTATAACAATCCACCCTGATAGGTCTCTAAACACTAGGTCACCTCTTGCTATGAAACCGGAGAAACCAGCACTAAACCAACCATGCCACACGACCAACTAAAAGCGAGGTGTAACTAAAAGATCTAACTATCTCCATTTGATATTACCTACTATATTTACGCATACATGAGATAATGATGTGAGCGGAGGTTTTACACTCGGTGGGATTTTGATTTAGAAATAAGTTAGAGTACTGAGGTGTGTATATATAGGAAAGATGGAAGAAAGCAAGACCGCATGCAGATAGATACTATAACAAGTCTCCCTAACAAGGTCTCTAACCTAGGGTCAACCCAGGGTTATGAAACTGCAGCGGCCATTACTAAAACCAACCTTGCCACACGACTCACTGAAAGGAATATGCAACTAAGAGAAGGAGAGAGATTTATATAACTAGCTCCATAGACATTAATATCTACTCATAAATGAGTAAGATTGTTGAGATTTTACACACCACTCCCCATAGGCACTCAGTGGGAAATTGATTAGAAATTCGTGATCCGAACGAAGTCAATATACTAAGGTTCTTTGGTTTGCTGTTGTATATTAGATGAATATGGGACATAATGCCAATGCCGCCCTTTTTGTTATAGATAAATAACAATCTAAATAACAGTTCTCGAACCTAGGTCACCCCGGTATGAAAACCAGAGGAGACGCAGTACTAAAACCAAAACCATACACCATGGACCAGGTAAAAGGAAGTGTGAAAAATAGGATCCTAACTAGCTCCAAAGGACATTACCTTTATACTCATACATGAGTAATGAAAGCGAGGTTTTACACACAACTCCCCCATGGGCACTCGGTGGAAATTGATTTAGAAATTCGAAAACAGAGATGTACGGATTTAGTACGGCCCTCCGGTTTTCCTACCCGGGCGTAGACCTAGATTCAAGGGGACTGGTCAGGAGGATTGTTTTTATTGATACACACACACAACATTAGCCGTCTGTAGTATGAGGGTATCGGCAATTTGGGGAAAATGTACTCCGCATTTCCAAAACTGAACCCAAAACCTGAAATTCATTGCAGAAAGCCCACCATGTATATGAATATGTAATATGGCTTAGTACAATGAGCATACATGAGTAATGAATTTTAAATGCAAGCTAAGAGCAAAGGTTCAAATAAGTATATAGACTTGAAGAAAGAGATCCCTCTCATTGCGAAAAAATGAAAACTGATACAATTTTAGCGAAAATAAGACCGAAGGAAAATGTAAACTGCTGGACAGAGTATTTTACTTTATGCTTTTCAGTGCTCGCTATACAGAGATAAAAAGAATTGCCATGTCTTACTTCTATAAAAGAGCATATGTAATATGGCATAACTCTCTTGAGAACCAGGAGTAATGAGAGAGAGAGAGGAGAGACAGAGAGAGAGACGGAGAGACGAGAGCGAGAGAGAGAGAGAGTGTGTGTGTGTGTGTGTGTTGTCTTGAGCGGTTGTTGATATTTGAAAAACTTTTGTAAAATGAAGTGATAGATTTTTTTTTTGTCACCCTAATTCGCCATGTACCTGAGACGTTATTTTTTTTCTGTATAGGTATATATATATATTATATATATATATATATATTATATATATATCTATATATATGATAGATATAGAGAGAGTATATATACAATAGTACGACAATTACACACACAACACACACACACAAACACAACACACACATATAGATACCTACTCTATACTATATATATATCTATATATAGATAATAGAGATATACCACATATACAAGTACGACGATTACACACAACACACACACACACACACATATATATATATATATATATAGATATCATAGATATAATATATATATGTATATATATAGGTATATATATATATGTATATCATATATATATATATATATATATATATATATATATATATATATATATATATATATAATATGAGACTGCCTCGCTGCGTCCAGTGGATAGAGCAATGGACTCAGGACATCATGGTCCCGAAGTTCACAGCGAGAAAACGAATATCATCCTTAATAAGTCAAATTGCAGGTGTCGTAGGGGAAGCAGCCGCCGTGGCACAAGTTGCTGGCGTGCCGAACCGGTCCGGTTGATTATGTGCACCCAATCAGGCAAGGGTGGTTACTGCCAAATAACTCTCAATAGTACATTGAGCGAGGCTGTGAGCTACACGGGAGATGACTAAGGGGATAATGAAAGTCGGCTTGGCTTATTGGCTTTATTCGCTACAAGGTGAGTGGATGCAAGCTGAGCCTCGACGGCTAAATCCTGAGCGGCGCTGCTTCCGCGGCTGGAGTGTCAGTTTATCAGACCGTGACAGGGAGGCGAGTCGCTGGGGATTGCTCGAGGGGGCATGTAGGTCACCTAGGAAAGTCCTTGGGTGAACCAGGATCAGGAGTGGAAGGTGGAAGTGGCTGCTTCCTGTGATAAGTGTACCTAAGGAGGCGCGACAGGAAGGCACAGAAACACCATTGGTGCAGCGCAGGGACAGATGTGGGAACCACCACCTTCCGGAGTGTTTCTATATATATATATATATATATATATATATATTAATGAGGCGCGGTGGCCGAGGCGTTAGAGCATCGTACTCAAGACTGTCACGACGGCCGTCCTTTTTTTGAAGGTCGAGACGTTCGAGTCAACGCGACCGTGCGCGTGGTGCCTTGGGCAAGGAACTTCACCTCGATTGCCTACCAAAGAAAACGACATATCGCCTTGAGAATTCAAAAACGCATGTGTCGTAGGGGAAGTCACCACCGTGGCACAAAAGAAGAAGGGAATGCTGTTAAAAAAAAAAAAAAAAAAACAAAAAAAAAAAAAACATATATATTATATATATATATATATATGATTTAATATCAGGGAATGAAGTGTTTTATGGACTGACCCCTTTATGCATAGGCAACAAGTGCAAGACTGGCGTGCGATTTGTTATGAGAAATACAATACCAACAACCAAGGGGGAATTTATGGAAGCGCGCGCCAACGCAAGTAATAGGGGGCGTGGAACGTGAGGGTGAGTTTATGGCTCCAAGTAAAAAAAAAATGTTTTTTATATTGCCAAGATAATGTTCACATACGCCACGGGTATTCAAATATGACGACAGAGAGGGGGTCGTGACTGCTATGTATTATATTTGATATGACGAATATTTATGGCAATTGTTTGTTTGGTACTTTTCAAGATTCACGAGTTGTTTTTGTTGCTGCATGTGTGTGTGTGGGTGTGTGTGTTGTGTGTGTGAGTGTGTGGTGAGGAGCGAGTGAGTGTGTGTGTGGTGTGGTGTGTGTGTGGTGTGTGTTGTGTGTGGTGTGTGTGTGCGTGTTGTGTGTGAGGTGTGCGTTTGTGTGTGTGTCTGTGTGACGTCTTTGGATGGTTTGTGTGGGGGGGGAGTGTGTGTTGTGTTTTAACGAATGATTCGCATCCTATTTAATCTGTCTAGTTTCAAAATAGTAGCCTAGGTACAAAAGTCATGTCCTGTTCATGTTTAAGAATTTGTATTTTACAAATAACAGGCTGGACTGTGTTGAAAAACAGGCTGTCTTCATTATCGAACTTCACATTAACTGGAACTGACGAAAATAATTCTAACTGTCTAAAATGTATTCACTCTAACCAACAAGAAGTAGACGCATAATCAGCGGAAAGACTACAGATAGGAAAGGTAGATTTGACCTATCAGAATTATGAGTGGGTTAACAAAATTCAGTTTATTATCAAGGTTTTATTCGAGTCATGGGAAAAATAAATGCATCTATCCATAAAAAATAATAATATGGATGGTAATACCTATAAGTAAAACATGAAAAAACAGAGAAGTTCACGCGTTCCACCAGCCAGCATAAGATACATATCATGATTGCCAGTCGTTGTTTTCGCAAGGAATGCATAGTACGGCAGCGTCAAGAATACCTATGCGCAGCCGAAAAACAAAGATATCGGCACGAAGGTTACAAAGGAAATTGTGGGGTTGAAAATAAGAAGAAATGTACGTAGAAGGGCATAATTCATATAATGTAGGGTAGTTGTTTTTTGCCCCCCCCCCCCTTCGACACTCGCTCTATGGTCTGCCTCCCCCACCGGTGCCCGAAGTACAAAGAGTACTCTACGTGTTAGGCGGAAGGAACGGAGCTTTGTGGTCGATTGTAGGGAGTCAAGGCTTATACGAAGTTATAGATAATGGGTTGTGTTCGAGGGCGGGGCTCAAGGGCGGTAGGCCCTCGGGATGGATTGCAGGGGATGCGCCCTTAGGGTCCAATCATTTCCTTCGTATTTCACAGTTGACCCAAATATATACAGCTAAATACCAACAGTATTTGGCTGTCATGATTACCTAAAAGGTACCCCGGCCCACTCCCGTGGAAAGAATGGGGACCCCTACCACGTACTCACTCCAAGAGCACACAACATGAAAACTTACAATTGAGTATCATGCTGTGACCACGGCGGCCAGCCCATGAACCTTTACTTTTTTAAAAGAAGAAGATTTTGGCTTAACGGGAATTTAGCAATAGTATAACCCATTAAACGTGACTCCCTAGAATTAATGTTAAAATAAAGAAGGATAATTAATACTCTTGTATTATTCCAGTTTATAATTTCAATTATATGTTATGGTGTTATTACTTTCTAGAGTTGATATGTCATAAAACACGATATTCAGTACAACATTAATTAATTATTCATGTCGTTAGCACATTGTAACATGGATTTGGTATATCTTAATGAAAGGCTATTTCCAGTGTTGGGATTTTCTCAACGCCACACCTCGTATTATCTTTTATTACTCTTTGTTTTGTCTCTGCAACATAATTCTAGTAGAACAGTGTTGGAATGTGCAATTACTAAAAGTTCCAATCCATTATAACAAATAGATATAACTAAAACGCATACTATGAATTCAGTATAACGAATGCAGTCCTAAAAAATGAAAATGTTACGGAAAGGACTTGTGAACGCAATCCCCCCCCCGCTGACACAATGAAACTAAGTTTCCAATAATTGTTTTTACGGATGGCAAATACTTTTCGCTCCCATCATGATGGGCATTTATTATAGTCATCCTGCGGTTTTGTGATAACTGAAATATGAAGACTGTTTGTGGTGTGTATGTGCGGTGTGTGTGTGTGTGCATGTGTGGTGTGTGGTGTGTGATGTGTGGTGTTGTGTGTGGTGTGGTGTGTATGTGTGTGTGTGTGTTTGTGCGGCGTTGCGCTTGTGAGTTACATGTGTGAGTGGGTTTGTTTGGTGTGTGTGTGTGTGCGTTTTGTGATGTGTGTGTGGGTGTTTATTTTTGTTTTTGGGGGTTTTTTGTGGTTGGGGTTTGTTTGTCTGTGCGCGCATAACGGGCTCAGAAAACCCCTTACAAGGCTTTGGCATGGTTAGGGATTATTGGTTAAGGCTTGATCTTTATTATGAAGAGTACAAACACTAAGGGAACACACGAGACGATCTATATGGGTAAAGCGGTGAGCGCGGGGTCACGTGTCAGCGACCCGCCTGAGGCGGAAGGGCTAGGTCGATGGGCGCTGGACACGAAATGGCTAAACTAGGTCATTCGCGGATAAGTGTTTGAGTGCCCATTGTTATTAATCGTATAGTTGTATGTGTTGCAGTGTGTGTGTGTGTAGCGTGTGTGTGTGTGTGTGTGTGTGTGTGGTGTGTGTGTGTGTGCTGTGCGCGGTGCATGTGCGTGTGAGTGTGTGTGTCGTGGTGTGTGTGTTGGTGGTTTGTGGTGTTGTGTGTGCGAATGCATGTGTGTGTGCATGCATGTGTGTGCAGATGTGTGTGCGTATGTGTGTGTGTGTGTGTGTATGGGTGTGTGTGTGTGTGTGTGTGTGTGTGTGTGTGTGTGTTGTGTGTGTGTTGTGTGTGATGTGTCCCATGGAGACACATCTGAATTCCAGTTTTGGGTGACTAAACCGGCATTCCAGGGAAACCATATGTCAGATTTGATCAGTGGACCATAGCGGGTCAACCGTAAAGTCAATGCAGCGGCTGTTATGATACCAAATTGCCTGCTGCTTCTGCACCACGTCCCTTGCGAAATCAGTGCTCGTGTGCGCCAAGAAGCGGTAGCCTGACATAGATGTGCTTCGTTGCTCTGGTGACCAAAGGCAATGAGGGAGCTATAGGCAAGAGCTGTTTTTTTTTTTTTTTTTTTTTTTTTTTTTTTTTTTTTTTTTTTTTTGTATCAACGCCACCATTTTACCGGGTTAAAAATTATTTGCCCCTAAAGGTCACCTCGGCAAAAGTTCCCTACAGTAGCAAAACTACTATTAAGAAAGTTGATGAGATAATAATGATAGTATTGATAGTAATATAGACGTAACATCACTCCCAACTTAACAAAACAGTAATTAAAATATAAATACACCCCTATCAAATACCCATGTGTTTAGATCACAGAATATATTGTTTTTTTATCTGAGGGCAGCCGAAGGAACTTCAGTTGTTAAAGGGAAAAACTTATATCAGCATAAGCATATCAAAATACTTACAAAAAGAAAGAGTCCCTGGCCCAAGCGATCGTTATGGAATGCTCAGGCTATCGACCTGGAAAACCGCTTTTTGAAGAGGTGATTGATGTTGAAAAGGTTAAGTGGGAATTTTGCTCTCGTTGGCATCGAAGAAGCCTCTCTTCCTTACTGCCGAAACATATGTTTACTATATATATATTTTTTGTTTGTATTCCTATTAAAAAATTAAGTGGTTTCATTAATGAAGTGGTGATTGTTGTAACACATATGTAACCAAATTTCCACGTAGTAGTTCCCATACACTGTACGGAACCAGTGATTACATTTGTCTAGAGTCCGTGTCAACAGAGAATGTGTGCGAAAAAGAAAATGAGATATATATGTATAATACATACATACATATAATATATATAATATATATATATTATTTACATATAATAATATAATATATATATTATATATATAGATATAATATTATATATAAATTGCCCTGGTCCTTTTCCATAAAAAGAGCATATGTAATATGGCATCAACTCTGTCTTTGAGAACAAAAGAGGGAGGGAGGGAGAGAGAGAGAGAGAGAGAGAGAGAGAGAGATAGGGAGGGAGGAGGAGGGATAGGGAGGGAGGAGAGATGGAGGAGAAGAGAGAGATGAGTAGAGAGAGAGAGAGAGGAGATAGGGAGGGAAGGAGGGAGAGAGAGAGAGAGAGAGAGAGAGAGAGAGGAGAGAGAAGGAAAAGGCGAAGAGAGAGAGAGAGAGAGAGAGCCCCCCCCCAAAAAAAAAAAACAGATACAAAGGAACTATTTACACAAAACAAGCTAACAAGCTTTGTTGTACTTCAATTAATCATGAAAGTACATCGGTTTAAATACTAGTAACTCACAATGGCATAAGATAACCTACATCCTTATAACGGTATGTGGACAACGCCTCTTTAATTTATCTATTCGTTTTCTCACTAGTGGTGTGGTAAATCTTTGTGTCATTGGTAATAGGAAAGGCGTAAAAAGCTATGAAAAGGTAACTGTGTATTTGAGAGATTATAGATGTTGCTTAGTGACATTGTAAATAGGCGGATGGTCTTTATATATTTATTGACAGCGTGTGAAAATTTTAATCGTATTTTCGGCTCATATTCTGTGGCTCCCAATCCGGGGGACCCGGATCCCTAAAGTAGCACTGAGATAATGTGGATATATTATCCATCCATATCCATATTATAATAATTATTTTTGCAATACTTCTACTAGTAAACTGAATCAT
>NW_023650167.1:5000-6099 GCF_015228065.2 Penaeus monodon | reverse complement strand
TTTAAGGGAGCCCCTTTTTCCGCTTTTTTCCCGGAAGAAATTTCCTGGGAAAAGAACTTAGGGGGGGGGCAATCCCCTCCGGAGGGGGGTTTTAAATTGGCCTAATGGCAAGCCTATATACGGGTACTAAAAGTGTTGTAAAGTGTGAGGGGGGCCTGTAAACTTCACCCTCACCTCCAGGGGGGGGAAAATCTAAAAAATAAAAAAAGGGGCATAATTAAAAAAGCCAAATTTTTCTTGTGGTATGAAAAGAAACCCTGTTTACGTTCACTCTCTTTTTTTGTTTTTTTTTTTGTACTGTACCAAATTTAGAAATTCTTCCCTTTCCCAAATTTTACGTGGAAAAAAAAATATAAACTGGTGTTTTAATGCCAATATTTCCCCTTTTTGTTTATTATTTTCACAAATATCTTTCCTCACTGGTTTTTTCTGGTTTCGAATGGGGACAAGAAAACGAGAAGGTTTTCGAAGGGATTGAATATTACTTCGTTATTCGCAGCCAAATCCGCCATTTTCTACGCGGGAGCCCTTGAAGCCTTAAAAAAAAGTAAAATTATGAAGAACGTCATCTTAATCATTTTAATTTTTAACCGAAATAGAAGCATCCAGATCTATTTTTTCTAAAGGCGGAGATGCCATTTGCTTTTAGGGTTTGATTTTTATGTAATAAAAAGGGAGGTTAGGATGTTTATTTAACAAGTTATATAAACATTCACCCAATTATATTCGGTGCATCTTCTGAAAAAAAAGTACGGGGTTGAGCTGTTTTATTTGTAAAATCGAAGTGTCTGTTCCCTAAACTAACGAGAGCCACTAAACAATCCTAGCGGGGCGAGCGGGTTTTTAGAACATAAATCTAACTCTGCAAGAGAAGAGTTTTAGCTGTAAAAAAAAGGGGCCACGCTCTTGAAAACTCCCCCTTTATGAATCACAAAAAAAAGAAAGGACCAAAATACATAACAAAGTGGCTCTCCTAAGACCCCCGCAGGAGAATAATTTTCGTGTATGATTACCCCGACGGAATCTAATTGTGGGGACGTTCTCAGCCTAAAAGGAATTCAAAATTTTCTCCTAATCGATGCTAAAAAGGAAACATCTC
>NW_023650165.1:0-6100 GCF_015228065.2 Penaeus monodon | reverse complement strand
CTCAAATTGTTGGGAAAAATTTGGCAATCAAAAATCAAATTGAAAAAAATTAAATAACTTTGGCATAACTTTCTCAAAACAAGTAAGATATCATATCCTTTTTTAAAGAATGGCCCCTATAACCAATTTT
Organism: Penaeus monodon; assembly: GCF_015228065.2. NCBI lineage: Eukaryota > Metazoa > Arthropoda > Malacostraca > Decapoda > Penaeidae > Penaeus > Penaeus monodon. Next base: position 5,970 of record NW_023650165.1, on the reverse strand, counting down.
AGAAGGGGTACCGGGTACGCCTTGATTTTCGGTATCGAGGTTTCATTATTGGGACACTTAGCCACGACTGTTCAAATTTTGGGCCTTCAAAAATCGGAAGGCGGCAAAGGGAAATCCTCCACGGCCACATCCGAATCGAGCAGCGGGCGTGAAACTTGGGTGTTGTAAATATATTGGGAAATGTAAAGAAAATGAACTTTGTAAAAATTAACCCCCACAGAATCAAAACAATTCCCAATTATTAACCAAATTAAATTAACACAAAAAAAATCAACCAAAAGCAAACAACACCACAAACAACAACCACACCCCCCCAACAAAAAAAAGCACCCACACCAAAAACCCCCCCCAACAACCCGGGTAAACCAACCCAACACCACAATTTCCCTTCCACTGGTAGAACCGGTGAGGCCTCGGTTTGGAAAGGTTGGGGTTGGTTGTTGGTAGGACCAGTTCTGATCCTTTTAAATTTAAGGGTGGTGCCCCAAGGATCAGGTTTGGGTCGCTCCCGGGGAAGTCCTGCTGTTATTCTACAGTGGCAAGAGGCTGGTACGGCTTAAAAAAAACTGTAGGAGGGGGGTTTAAAACAATGCAAGTTTTGCGGGGAAAGGGGGGTTATGCCCAATAACTTGGAGGGTTGGGTTTTCCCAAAGAGAAGACATTTAAACGGAAAAATGGCCTACAAAGTTGGTGGTGGGGAAATTAGGTGTGAAACAAAGATTTTGCACTTTTAAAATAAATGAGTACCTCCGGAAAAATTTCCGTCCCCTTAAAAGCCGGTTCATCTCCCGGGTTTCAAAGATGGGCATAATAATTTTAAAAACCAAAAAGGGAGGAAGTTGTGTACCTTGATATCTTGGAGAGTATAAAATGCAAAGTTTGGGGCCGAACGGCCAAAACAGGAAACGGCCTAAATGTGGGGAAATGGGATTGACAAAAAGAACAAGCTTTTTCCAAATGAAAAAAGAACATGGGAAACATTTCAGTCCTTTAAACGGAAACTCAAGGCCCAAATTATTTTGAAAACAAAAAACGCGGAAAGAACTTAACGGGGAATTCAATGAATTGCTTTTAGCCTACAGAATGCAAGGTAGAAAAAAGGGGCAAAAAAAAATTTAGGGGACAAAAAAAAAAAAATAAAAGGGAGAAAATTCAAACAAAAAAAAAAAACTTTTGGCCAATAAAAATGAATAATTTTAACACAAATGAAAATAAACAAAAAAAAAAAAAAAAACCCCAAATTTTTCACAAATTAAAATCGGGTTTTTTGGGCCGAAAAACGGGGGAGAAGGTTGAAACTGACCCTTTCACATGGGGGGGGCGGGCGGCCCCTGGGGTGCGGGGGGTTTTGAGGGCGCGGGCGGTCGGCGCGGGTAGCGGATGGGTTGGCCTGCTTGGTCGGATCGCGTGGTGGGGAGTTGTTCCCTTGGCGGAGGGAACTGGTCTGGGGGTGGTTGGAGAAATGTTTTGGGTGGTCAGTGTCCTTGGTGATATTGTCCAGCTGGGATCCTTCTAAAATCTGCACAGCGTTGACGGCAACAAAATGATACAGTGTTGAGGGTCAGCTACAGGTGTTGAGAGTGGCGTGGACTTGCTGTGTTGGAGTTCAGCAGCTAGGCGGGCAGCGTCGGTTATCCGCCTTGGGGACATCTCGTCAGGAGGACTGGGCTCCACTATGGCGAAGTATTGCGTGCTCGGCAGAGTGTGCTGTTGATTGCGGAGAGGAACTTCGGAGGCGCTATATGAGTCAAAGTCCCCTAAGCAAACCCGTTGTAAGAGCCGGAATGATGGGCCCTACAAGAGTTTGGTAGGTGGCGAGCTTAGGGTGTAAGGTAGACGACCAAGATGTCTTGACTCCTTTTATTATATAGTATGATGGAGTACGGCTGCGCCAAGGAGCGAGGTGTTGCTCCTTGGGTCCCCCCAGGGAGTCTGCCTGTCATCTCCTACAGTGGGTTTAAAGGGTGGGCATAGATCACGTGCTAACAAATCACAATCATTGGTGATGAAAGGTGGTGTTACAACAATGCATAGCTCTTGTGGAAGGGGATAGACAATACAACATAGGAATGTCTAGTGGGCAACGGGGAGCGAATAAACAGGTAAAAAAATGGACAACTTATATGTATGTTTTGTGTGGGAATATAGGCATGTGACAATACATAAGATTATACAAGGCAAGTAGTAACAACAGATAAATAGAATAACATTGGCATACACATTTTTAGTAACTCACATATATAAAGCCGAGTTACAACCCCTCCTTTCCCAAAACACCATACAAACAAATTTAAAAATACCCACCCACCCCGAAAGGTAAACGTTTCCCCGTGTGTTTTAATTCGAGATTCAGTTTATATGGGGTGCAACTATTTGCATTTCCGGCCAGAAAACGTAAGGCAGGCCATGTTCCTTACAGCGCTGGTGATAATGGCAAGTCCACCGCGAGGAAGCCGCGTTATTTTAAGGTTTTTCACTTATTTTGGGTTTTGGGTAAATTAAATTTTTTACTTTTTGGAATCTAGTTGAACTTTTAACCTGTGAACTATTTAATCAAAATGAGGGGAAAAAAAAAAAAAAAAAAAAAAAAAAAAAAATTTACATTTAAATCCGAATTTTTAAAACCAATTTAAATTTAAAATCAACACTAAGTTGATCAATTGTTTTTTCTGCCTTTAATCTTTTGGTTCTCATAAAGATTTAATCCGGCCCAAAAGGACAAAGGCCGTTTCCTACATTTCCCTTTGGCAATCTTTTCGCTGCAGTGCTTGGGTTTTGTTTCTGTTGGGGAAATCTTCATATCCGCCATGGCAACTACTTTTAATTTCCCTTTCCCTTTATACTTCCCAATATCCTTTCTAAAATCTACCGTGACCATCATCATTCATTTATCTCCCCTACGGTTTATTTCCTATTCTTATTTACCTACACACTCGTTCCCATTAACTGATAATTTCCCGCGAGTATTTGGGGGAGAGGGGTGTAGGGAGAGGGAAGGGGAAGGGGATGGGAAAAAAGAAAGGAGAGGAAGGGGGGAGGAAGAGGAGGGTAAGAGTTTTTAATAGGGGGGAGTTAGGGGAAAGGAAGAGGAAGAAGGAAAAGAAGGAGAGGGGAAGGAGAGGGGAGGTGGGGCTGAGGAAATGATTTAGGAAGAGGGAAGAGAGGGAAAAATAGGGAAAAGGGGAAAAGAGGGGGGAGGGGGGAGAAAAACAAGGAAGGGAGTGGGCCGAGGCGCAAAAAAAAGGAAAAAAACGGAAAAAAGGGTTGGGGGAAATGGGGGGCAAAAAAAAATAAAGGAAAAAAAAAAGGGAAAAAAAGAAAAAAAGGAAAAAGAAAAAAAAAAGTGAGAAAAAAAAAAAAAAAAAAAAAAAAAAAAAAAAAAAAAAAAAAGAAAAGGGGAAAAGCCCCCCCAGAAAAAAAGAAAATTTTTGGGGGAAAAAAAAGACCAAAAAGAGAAACCCAAAAAGAAAAAAAAAGGGGCAAAACCCCTGTTCCCCATACGGGGGGTTTTTTTAAGGGGATTCACCCTTAGTTTTTTTTAAAGCCGTGTATTTTTGGGAGGACATTTTTTTTAAAATTTTTAAAATTTTTTTAAAAAGGGGGGTTTTTGATTTTTTTTTATTTTTGGGGGAGGAAAAAGGGAGAGGGGAGAAAGGGAGAGGAAGAGGGAAGGAGGGGAGAAGGAGAGGGAAAAGAGGAGAGGGAGAGGAGAGGAGGGGAGGAGAGGGAGAGGGGAGGAAGAGGGAAGGGAAAAGGGAGAGAAGAAAAGGGGAGAGGAAAGGAAGGAGAGGGGAGGGAGAGGGAGAGGGAAAGAGGAGAGGAAGGGGAGGAGGAGAGAAGAGGGAAGGGAGAGAGAGAGCGGGGGGAAGAGGAAGAGGGAGAGAAACAGAGACAGAGAAAAAAAAAGATAGAGGGGAAGAGCGAGTGAGAGAACGAGTGAGTTTATCACCTCATGACCCGAAGAAAGAGCAATTAGAAGCGATTGCATTTCAACAATTAGAATTATATATGCACGGTGTCACTTTGGTATCTGCCGGGAAACACTCCAAGAAGTTTTCGACAGTAAAAATGGGGGGAAGAGGAGGGTGGGAAGAAAGCAAGTTAGAATTAGAGGGATAGAAGAATGGGAAGGAAAGAGGAAAGGGGATAGAAGAAAAAAGAAAAAGAGGAAGGGGGAGGGAGAGAAAGGAGAGAGATAGATAGATAGAGAGAGAGAGAGAGAGAGAGGGGGAGGAGAGAGGAGAGAGAGAGAGGATAGAAGAGAGAGATGAGAGAGAGAGAGAGAGAGAGAGAGAGAGAGACAGAGACAGAAAAAGAAAGAGGAAAGAAAACACGCAACATAAAAGACGTAAATAAACATGCAGATAAATAAATGAATAAGAATATAGAATTAAAAAAATAAATAAAATAAAAAATAAAAAGCATTATAAAAGAAAGGGAAAAAAATCAACCCGTTTCATTATCAAGCGATTATTTCCCAAAGTATAACGACCCTTCTTAGTCACACTTAAAAGACTTTCCTATCGGTTCATTTAAGTTCCAACGAGAGTTTGCGAGAAGCTGAGTGATGCAGAACGAAACATTTTGGAAACGAGGAAAATAAAATAATAAAATCGATGGTTTTGGTATACGGATATGCCGGGAAGGGGTGGGGGTGGAGGTGGAGGGGGGGGGGGAGGGAAGTGGAGGATGGTGATGATGATTTAATTTTGTAACTTCTCCTAATGACACGTTTTCCGTTTTATTTCTTTTTTTCTTTTCTTATTTTTTGTATTTTTTTTTCTCTCTTTACTTTCTATCGTCCCCCTCCACCCCTTTTCTCTCTTTCTCTCTCTGCCTCCCTCCCCCTCTCTTCCTTTCCTCCCTCTCCCTCCCATCCTCCTTTCCCCCTTTCCCTCCCTCCCTCTTCCTCCTTCCCTCCCTCCCTCTTCCTCCCTCCCTCCCTCCCTCCCTCCCGTCTCCCTCCTTCCCTCCCTCCTTCCTCCCTCTCCTTCCCTCCCTCATTCCTCCCTCTCCTTCCCTCCCTCCTCTCTCTCCCTCCCTCCCTCCCTCCTCCTGCATACAAACCCTTCCCCCCAACCCACAAGCACGCAAGCAGACGCAAGCAAGAATGTTTATCCATCGCCATCAACATCAGCGTTACCCCCACACGATCCCAAGCAACAGCAAGCATAGATCTCCGATACCTATTCATCTTCATGCTTTGGTCCCAGGGAGAGGCGTCTCTGCTGGAGGAATGCAAGAGGGGAAAGGACGGAAAAGGGAGAGGGAGAGGAGGGGAGGGGAGGGACGGAGAGGTCTGCTGGAGGAGAGAGGGGAATGGACGGAGAGAGGGAGAGGGAGAGAGAGGGGAAGGGACGGAGAGAGTGAGAGGGAGAGAGAGGGGAAGGGACGGAGAGAGGAAGGAAGAGAGGGAGGGGAAGGGACGGAGAGAGGAAGGGGGAGAGAGAGGGGAAGGGACGGAGAGAGGGAGAGGGAGAGAGAGGGGAAGGGACGGAGAGAGGGAGAGGGAGAGAGAGGGGAAGGACGGAGAGAGGAGAGGGAGAGAGAGGGAGGAAAGGGAAAGGGGCGGGGAGAGGAAGAGGATGAGAGAGAAGGAGGAGGAATGGAGGGAAGTAGGAGAAGAGGGGAAAAGGGGAGAGGTGGAGGAAAGGGAGGAAGCGTGGGAGGAAGATATAGAGAGATGAGAGGAAGGGAGAGGGGAGAATAGGAGGAGACAAGAAGAGGAGAGGGGAGAGGGAGGGGAGAGGGAAAAGAGGAAAGGAGGGGGGGGGGGGTTAGAGAGTGGGAAAAGGAAAAAAGAGAGGAAAAAAGAGGAAGAGGAGAGAGAAGAGAGAGAGGAGGGGTAGAGAGAGGAGAATAAAAAGGGGAAAGAGAGGAAAAAGAGATGGGAGGAGGGAGAGGAGGGAAGAGGAAGGGGGGGAGAATGAAAAAGAGAGGAGAAGAGAGAGAAAAAGAAGAGAAGAGGGA
>NW_023650164.1:0-6101 GCF_015228065.2 Penaeus monodon | reverse complement strand
CATTCAATAAATCCATTTTAATTAATTAAAGAATTAGTCATTAAAATTCATCAGTTTCAATAAACATTTAATCAGAATATATTAAAAATCCCAAAATTGAAATAATTTGATTGACACCTTGCACTTGACAATATACACAAAAAATGTTGTGACATTATTAGGACATACAATATTTAGCGTCAATATAACTATACCTTTTCCCTAATTCCTATCTTGTTTTTTGCATTTCTTATCCATAAATATAGCACTCTCCTAATATAAGAAAATTTTTTTTATGAAATACTAATAATGGTTCTTCCAAAAGGCTTGTTAAAGCAGAGAGAAAATACAGAGCCAAATAGGTTCTGTGCCATTTTCTTGGGCAAAGACCAGAATCAGAATGTTGAGATAGTGAGAAAGGTATTATATAATTTATATAATCAAACACTTTAATAGATCGCATAAACTCTATGCTTTTCTCTCAAAAAATGGTATCTATAATGAAACTGGATGTTATATGAAGCTCAGATGTGCAAAAGTATTTTCACATGTCAAATTCGTAAGGTACAAATTATTATGTGAGGCATTTTCTTCATTATACTGTCCTCATCTTATTTTATTTTATTATTTATTTATTATTTTATTTTTTAGCAATTGCTATATGGAAAAATTGTAGACAGTAAATTTTAAAACCACATAAAAAATACAGGAATGATGAAAATACTTGTATTATGTAAACAACTTTGCCAATACTTACTTTTCTAAGACTGTCTCCTGCAAGAAGGGGCCATAGTGGTTGGGTTGTGGCGAAGGGATATGGCCCTCAGCATCTTCACTGCCTCTTCCACATGATGCTCCCTGATGCTGCTCCCCCTGCTCTCCTCCTCTTCATCCTCCATTTGGCCACTAGACGAATAACCTATCAGAAGTTTAAATCCTTTAGAGGGATGACTTCCCAACATAAAATATTCACTTGAACATACACGTATCTATTCAAAACTCAGAGGTATATGATATATTCAGGGTATCTTACCCAAGACCCATAATAGCTCCAGGTGCAACAAGTTTGGAGTTATAATGGTGCAGATGAGACTCTGGAGGATGTCATTATTGATATCAACTGTGGTTTGCATAACACCACTCCCTAACAATTTTCGCAATCCACCCTGGAATTAAAAAGTAAACTCTGTAAAGCATTCATTTATCAAGGGTAATCAACAATTCGCATGTCATCACTTTCATATAAATGGGAGCTTCAGCAGATAAAATTGGAGAAAAGAAGTCTAACCTCCATGTCTTTCCCACAGCTGTTCTTGACGTGCATGAGGGCAAGATTAATTACAGTCTGTGCGATGTAAAGAGGTCTGTCTCAATGCCATCACCATTGCACAGATTCTTCAGAGTTTGGATCAATTTTTCTGTGCCCTAGAAGAAAAAATTGATGAAAGGAATTATTTAGCATCTACAAAAATAAAATAGGAAGTTTCAACAGTGATTATTACTTGTCTTCTTAGGAAACAATCTACATATGTTTAGACAAATTCAATTTTCTTTGACATTCCATGTTCCAAATGGAGTGTAATCAAGGCCATAATCAGTGTGTCACCATTATCACAGAGATATTCAATTTTTCTTATATTTCACTGCTTATCAGTCACTATTCATTTTGTAAACTGGATACTGTATGAATCCCATACTGTAGGATATACTACTACAGGGGACAGAAAATAAATCCAGGGCAGTTGGGTTAACACAATTAGCAAGGGGGAAGACTACAATGCCATGCCCACTGTATAAAAGTTTATCTATTGCCTTTACACATAGATGGCTCTACAAGCGCTTAGTCACCAGGGAGTCAATTATTTGTCTTACCTATCTCACATATTTACCCTTTTCTTTATTTTTTGAAAGCTTCATTTCATTATTTTTTTATTTTTCATGTTAAATTTAGTAACAATTATAATCATATCATCAATAAGAATGATAACAATGTCAACATTAATAGTATTGGAGAGAAAACATGCTTTTCCTCAAATTCAAGAAATGAGGATATCAGGCATGGTCACTAGGCCTACTGATAGACTCCTTGCTGGCTCAGCACATGTGGTGCCATCTGTATGCAACAAAATTCTACAGGGGATAGTACATAAACCACAGGCATTGGGTTAAGGGGGTAAGCCATACATGGTTTATTTGTTGCTGAACAGTGACAGGTTCAAACCACAGGAAACTGGCTTACCACCATGACCATGACAATGGCATTATATTATTGAAAGGGTTAAATTAAAAATATGAGACCTTTCATAAAATTCTGCACAGATCATACTACAAAGGATTAAAACAATATACTAGTTTGTAAAAATAAGAAAAAGAGAGATACCCAAGATGATCCTCTGCTCAGTAAGCTAATTACTTTAGGTATATGTTCACAGTACTTTAACTAGATATCCTGATAAACCATAAATAGAAACACAGCCATACCTGAATATCAGACACCTTATTCAAAACTTGTGACTCAAGGGCCTGAGACTTCCGAGCCTGTTCCGAGGCCTGTGCTGCCTGCGCTCTGTTGCTTGGACACGTTCTTCTTCTTCTGCACGTTGTTCCTGGAAAAAAACATTGAAATTCCCAAAGGTAAAATTTAATTTTACCCCCTTCTTTTATACATGGCACTGCAAAAATACTAATAGATAGATAACAACAAAAATAATAAAGATATTAAATACCCATACATGGGGTTATGGAAGTGTTGGAGGTTTGAGAATGGTATCACTATTGTAAAAAACCTAGGAACTACTGTTTTAAAAAACATACCTTTACTTTTTGTGAGCTGTTACAATAGACTTTTCTTTACTAGCTGTTGAGCACGGCTCATGGTAGGCTTTTAGAAGGTCCAGCTTCTCCCAATGGTTGCGTCACATCAACAGGTCAACAGGGCCCATCTCTCCAGCTGACAGAGGACAAGGAATCTGGGGGCGGGATCTTTTCTGAAACGCTCTTGCATTGCTTTGCGTTCCATTCTGTTAGCTCTTCTGTAAACATTCCAAGAACCATCAGCACATAATTGCATAGTAGTAAGTCAAAGAGAGAAGAGAAATGTAGGAGGCAGAGGATGGAACAGGGGCAGAACAAGGAAGAGGAAAGGATGAAAAATGGGTAAAACACAAAGAAAAAATTAATCAGATTTCCTGAATTATGATTTCCATTATTATACACACACTATTCACCCAGTGAGTGGAAACTTTGCAGTATCCTACTTATCTTTTAATCTTACTTTGCTACTCCTAGGGGGCATGAATTATATAAAAAAAGATGTGGTTAAAATTTACTGTTTATAAAAAAATATGTAATATTTACAACATATAAAAGACAAGCATATTTAGACTAATGAATGGTAAAACACTCTTCCGTGCTGATACTATAGATTTACTGAAAATGAGATTATAGTTTCAAAATCCACCTGGAATCCATCTTCAGGTCTGAAGATGGAATGCAGGTGGATATTGAAACTGTAGCTCATTTTCAAAAATCTAGTTTGTGTATTATGATTTTTTTCTACCTCTTAGACTAATGTTAACAAAAACTCAAACTGTGATCTGAGAAATACCACAGAATCTGACCTAAAGGCAAAGGATAACCATTCTAGCACTTTTATGGTCCAAACTAGAGCTATGATATTTTAATTATCATTACACTTGCAATTAACATCTCACTGCTATAAAATAAATTTACTATTTGCTTACTTTTTTCTGATTTGTTTCATTGCATCACTGCTTCCCTTTAAGGGTCTATACCATCTTTCTGTTTGGTGTGCAGAAAACCTCTTAGTAGTTACTACAGTCTCCCCATTCATGTGTGGAGAGGCATTCTGTAAAAAAAAAATGTGATAATCTACGAAGACGATATAATAATTTAAAAAGAAATACAAATACTCACATCTGATGTATTAGGTCTCTTAAACTCTACGATTTAAATGAGCAAGTCATATTACTAAAAATAAGTGAAACAGTGCCTAATCAGAACTGACAAAAATGTAAAAATACACATTTCAAATGATCCTCTGCCCATATAATGATTACAGTGTTGAATAAAGATGCACATGCAAAATTACTACTAATATTTGTCGCAAGGGTGCAGAAAGCAAGTCACACACCCTGTGAAATATGCACTGTCAGGAACCAATAAATAAATGAATAAATAAATAAGTAAATAAATGAAAAAAATCAAATTTGTCAGCTATAACCATGATCCTAAATACAATATTTTCACCTGTAATCAGTCTACCTTCAGACATTTCTCAACTGTCTGAGCAACAAACTTAAGTAAGCCAGGATCAGTAAACCGGGTTCCTGAGAAGCTGCTTGGCTATGTAGTGGGGGTGTCGCCAGACCTGATGCAGATATAACAGCAAGACAACCAACTCCCCCTGCCCATGGACACAGTACAGCAACTCCTCCACAGTTTAGTTTGAGCAGCTGGAAATATACAAATTATTATTCATACCCTTTATACATCCATTCACATTTTCTTCTGAAATATCTCTATATATCAACTAATTACCAATACTTTACAGAAGATTGAGATTTCAAATATATAATCTATAAAGGTCTAATAAAAATGACCACACTCATGCTAAATATATAGAATGTTCACCATACAAATATATAACTAAATGGAAAAACATTAATATCAATAATGCAACAACAAAAACCACTAAAAATGGTAAATAGAAAACAACTTGTAACCACCAAAACAGTTATGCAATAACTCTCTTACCACTGACAGCTGATATTTTGCAAGCACACTGATCAAGGTAGTGAACACAGTGTTTGGAGCATGGCAGACATACAGATGGCCAGTTCCCCCTGCTACAGCCAATACACTCACAGCGCTTGTTCGCACTACACCAACCACTACTGCATTTCCCCATTCTTGTGAAGAACTGAAAAAATAAAAAAACATGTATATATGAGGAGAGAGAGAGAAGAAGAGAGAGAGGAGAGAGAGAGAGGAGAGAGAGAGAGAGAGAGAGAGAGAGAGAGAGAGAGAGAGGAGAGAGAGAGAGAGAGAGAGAGAGAGAAATGTATATATATATATGTATATATATATATATATATATATATATATATATATATATACTATTATATATATATATTATATATATATAATTATATATATATATATTATATATATATTATATATATATAAATTTATATATATATATATTATATATATATATTTATATATATATATATACATATATATAATACATTTCTCTCTCTCTCTCCTCTCTCTCTCTCTCTCCTCTCTCTCTCTCTCTCTCTCTCTCTCTCTCTCTCCTCTCTCTCTCTCTCTCTCTCTCTCTCCATATATACATGTTTTTTTATTTTTTCAGTTCTTCACAAGAATGGGGAAATGCAGTAGTGGTTGGTGTAGTGCGAACAAGCGCTGTGAGTGTATTGGCTGTAGCAGGGGGAACTGGCCATCTGTATGTCTGCCATGCTCCAAACACTGTGTTCACTACCTTGATCAGTGTGCTTGCAAAATATCAGCTGTCAGTGGTAAGAGAGTTATTGCATAACTGTTTTGGTGGTTACAAGTTGTTTTCTATTTACCATTTTTAGTGGTTTTTGTTGTTGCATTATTGATATTAATGTTTTTCCATTTAGTTATATATTTGTATGGTGAACATTCTATATATTTAGCATGAGTGTGGTCATTTTTATTAGACCTTTATAGATTATATATTTGAAATCTCAATCTTCTGTAAAGTATTGGTAATTAGTTGATATATAGAGATATTTCAGAAGAAAATGTGAATGGATGTATAAAGGGTATGAATAATAATTTGTATATTTCCAGCTGCTCAAACTAAACTGTGGAGGAGTTGCTGTACTGTGTCCATGGGCAGGGGGAGTTGGTTGTCTTGCTGTTATATCTGCATCAGGTCTGGCGACACCCCACTACATAGCCAAGCAGCTTCTCAGGAAACCCGGATTACTGACTGGCTTATTGTTGCTCAGACGTAGAAAGTCTGAGAAGTGATTACAGGTGTATTTGGATATGGTTAGCTACAAATTTTATTTTTTTTTTATTTTTTCTTTTTTTTTATTTTTATTTTT
>NW_023650163.1:0-6102 GCF_015228065.2 Penaeus monodon | reverse complement strand
AATATATTAAGTATAATACATTATCATTATTATTATAATATATTATCATATTATATTATTATCATTATTATTATTATTACTATCTATATTATTACTATTATTATTATTATTATTATTATTATTATTATTATTATTATTACTTTAATTATTAGTATTATTGCCAAAAAATATATTATAACTGTAATAATAACAATAATAATAATAATAAGTATAATTTTAATAATACGAATTGTTATAATATTGTTTTTAATATCATTATTATTATTTTTACTGGTAGTATAATTGTAAAAATAATTGTTATAACAGTAATAATTACAGTAATAACGATATTAATGAAAATAATGATATAAATAATGATTATAAAAACGTCATTATTGTTATTATTGTTTTTATTACTATTATTATTGTAGTTGTTATTAGTATAGATGTAAAAATATATATTATAACTGCAATAATTGAATAATAATGATAATTATTGCAATAATGATGATAATAATTGCAATAATGATGATAATGATGATGATAATGATGATAATGATGATAATGATGATGATAACGAAAATAATGATGATAATCATGATTATAATGATGATAATAACATGAATTGTGTCCTTTTATAATAAAAAAAAGGTAAAAGAAAAAAAATCCCACAAGTCGAAAAAGCGGCAAAATCTAGCGAAATATAGCCTTTTGAGAGTAAACTCCAAAATGAGGTTTTTTCCATTCATTTGATGATTCTGGCAATTATTCGGGTAATAATGATAATAATTACCTGAATTCTATTAATCATGACAATAATGATGATAAAAGTGAGAATAAAGAGAATTTGGATAACTTTTGATGATTATTAGTATTATTACTATTATCATTATTATTATCATTATTATCATTATTATCACTGTTATTATTATTATTATTGTTATTATTATTATTATTATTATTATTACTTTAATTATTAGTATTATTGCCAAAAAAATATATTATAACTGTAATAATAACAATAATAATAATAATAAGTATAATTATAATAATACGAATTGTTATAATATTGTTATTAATATCATTATTGTTATTATTATTATTATTATTATTATTTTTACTGGTAGTATAATTGTAAAAATAATTATTATAACAGTAATAATTACAGTAATAACGATATTAATTAAAATAATGATATAAATAATGATTATAAAAACGTTATTATTGTTATTATTATTGTTATTACTATTATTATTGTAGTTGTTATTAGTATAGATGTAAAAATATATATTATAACTGCAAAAATTGCAATAATAATGATAATTATTGCAATAATGATGATAATAATTGCAATAATGATGATAATGATGTTGATAATGATGATAATGATGATGATAACGATAATCTGATGGATAATCATCATGTGAGATAGTGATGTATAATAACAGGAATGTCGTCCAATTATAGTAATAAAAAAAGGTAAAAAGAAAAAAAAATCCCAAAGTCGAAAAAGCGGCAAAATCTAGCGAAATATATACTTTGAGGAGTAACTCCAAAATGACGTCTTTTCCATTCATTTGATGATTTGGCACTATTAGGGTAATAAGATAATAAATTACCTGAATTACTATTAATCTGACAATAATGATGGATAAAAGTGAGAATAAAGAGGAACTGGATAACATTTGATGATTATTAGTATATTAATATTATCAGTATTATTATATTATTATCATTATTATCATTTATTATCATTATTATTATTATCATTATTAGTATTATTATTACATTAATTATTAGTATTATTGCCAAAAAAATAATTATACTGTAATAATACAATAATAATAATAATAAGTAGAATATAATATACGAATTGTTATAATATTGGTTATTTAATTATCATTATGGTATTATTCCGCATGATTATTATTGTTACTGGAGTATAACGTAAAATAATTATTATAACAGTAACAATTACAGTAATAACGATATAATTACATAATGATATAAATAATGGGACTATAAAAACGTTATTATTGTTATTATTATGTTATTACTATATTATTTAGGTTATTAGCTATAGATGTAAAAAATATATATTAAAAACTGCAAATAATGCAATAATAATGATAATTATGGCAATAATGTGAGAATAAATTGCAATAATGATTGATAATGCTGATGATTAATGATGATAAGATGATGATAACGATAAGTAATGACGATAATCATGCCTAATAATGATGATAATAACAGGAATGTGTCCCTATATAATAAAAAAAAGGTAAAAGAAAAAAAATCCCAAAAGTCAAAAAAGCGGCAAAATCTAGTGAAAATATAGCTTTGGAGTAGACGCCAAAATGACATTTTGCCATTCTATTTGATGATTCTGGCAATTATCGTAATAATGATAAGAATTACTGAATTCTATAATCATGGGGACAAGAATGATGATAAAAGTGAGAATAAAGAGGGAATCTTGGATAACATTTGATGATTATTTAGTATTATTATATTATCATATTTATTATCTATTATCATTATATAATTATGTCTCATATTATATTATTATTATTATTATTATGATTATATTATTATCCTTACTTAATTCTAGTTATTTTGCCAAAAATATATTATAAACTGTAATAATAACACTAATGATAATAATAAGTATAATTAGAATAATACGAATTGTTAATATTGTTATAATTATCATTATGTTATTATTCATCATTCATTATATTTTTACTGGTAGTATATTGTAAAAATAATTATTTAACAGTAATAATACAGTAATAACGATCATTAATGAAAATAATGATATAAAATAAGATTATAAAAAAAAAGTTATTTATTGTTATTATTATTGATTACTATTATTATTGTAGTTGTTATTAGGATAGATGTAAAAATATAGTATTATAACTGCAATAATTGCAACTAATAATGATAATTATGCAATATGATGATAATAATTGCAATAATGATGATACATGATGATGATAATGATGATAATGATGCTATGATGATGATACTATAATAACGATATAATCATATAATAATGATGATAATAACAGGAATTGTGGCCATAAATGATCAAAAAAAAAGGTACAAGAAAAAAATCCCAAAGTCGAAAAAGTGGCAAAATCCTAGCGACATATAGACTTTTGAGAGTAGACTCCAAAATGACGTTTTTCAATTCATTTGATTGATCTGGAAATTATTAGGTATCTAATGATAATAATTACCTGAATTCTATTAATCATGACAATAATGATGATAAAAGTGAGAATAAAGGAAATTTGGCTAACATTTGAGATTATTAGTATTATTACTATTATCATTATATTATCATTATTATAGTATTATCATTATTATCATTATTATTACTATCCTCAGTATTATTAGTATTATTATTATTATTATTATTAGACATATTTATGATTATTCATTATTAGTATTATATACTTTCATTATAGTTATTATTGCCAAAAAATATATTATAACTGTAATAATAACAATTGAATAAAATAATAAGTATAATTCTAATAATACGCATTGTTTAATATGTTAAATATCATTAGTTATTATTATCATTATTATATTTGTACTGTAGTATAATTGTAAAAATAATTAAGCTATAACGTAAATAATACAGTAATAACGATATAAATAAAAAATGATATAAATAATGATTACAAAAACGTGGTATTGTATTATTATTGTTATTACTAGTATTATTGTAGTTGTATTAGTATAGATGTAAAAATATAATTATAACTGCAATAATTGCATAATAAATGATAATATTGCAATAAGGAGTGATAATAATGCAATAATGATGATAATGATGATGATAATGATTGATAACTCCAGCAAAGAAAGTTCTTTCTGCAATCATGGACCTTAATGAAAGGTCATGCGCTTTCGTAGTACAAACTGCTTACAACGTGAAATGCTGAGATTAGGAAAAACCTCTAACATCCTACATTAAGGAAAATGAGAAACCAAACTTAAGTATCAAAGCAATTAATGAAATGCGATGGTGAATTTTAGAGATGAACTAAAACAATCCATTGAGAAAGATAAGATTTACTGAAACTAGTTGTGATATGTACGATGTTTCCATGCGAGTATAGTAAATAGGTAGACACCGTGACTTCAACCCAGGATTGACACAGTTATATGTATAAATGTATATATTTATTAGTGTATATATTACTCAACGAAAAGTTCTGAACAATGATTGTCAAGTAGGCTTAGTTATTAGTTATTTATTTCCGTTATACACATGTCTTTTCCTTTAAATATACTTCGTATAGGGGTAAAAGTGTTATAAAATCCTGAACATTCAAAATAGTTCAGCCCCAAAAAGAGTACAATAAAACTTTTAAATAAATATTCTTTTGTAAGAACGACCCGACAGGGGAAATTTTCTTAAAAATAAAAATATCACAATCCAAAATATGGATCATTGCCCAAGAATTTAAGGAAATTTGCATCCCCCAAATACTGATTTTAGGGGACATAGGGTCCCCTTCAAAAATACAAGTTTTAAAAATTCCTAGTTTCGGAAACCAATTATTTGATGAGACGTCAAATTTTTGCTTACCAAATTATTGCCCATAATTTTAATTTATCTCGGACAAGAAGGATTTTAATAAAAAACCCTATGGAAACCCTTATTTAAATCTTAAAAGGGCAGTGGGACTACTGTAGTTGCGTTCCGAGATATACAGACGTTTTAATGCATGACATTATTTTTTTTCACCACAAGTTGTTACAAATCAATTTTGGGTATTTTGGGCTACGTAATTATCTGACAATCTCAAGCCCCGGAAAGTACAGAACGCGTTGTATTAAAAAAAAAAGCTTCCTGGAAATTGGGGGGAAAAAAACAATATGCTTTTAAATCTACCTTGCAACATCTCAATTCCTTATTATTTTGTCTTTTTAAACGATTTCACTTTTAAAAAGGAAAAGTTTTTATATCAAAAGGGGAAATGTTAAGCTTTTTGGCGTTTGTAAAGTCCAAGTGGCTGACTTTAAACTTAAAAACGGGTGAAAAAGGAAAGCAACTTCTTAAACCAAAAGGGGCTAAGCTATATTTTAAAAAATAATAAAAAGAAAACGAGAGAGAGGAGAGGGAAAGAGAGAGAGAGAGAGGAGGGGGAGAGAAAACAGAAAGAGAGGAAGAAAGAGAAAGAAGATAGAGAGGAGAGAGGAAAGAAGAGAGAGGAGTGAGAAAATTTCTGACATATATATATATATATATATATATATATATATATATATTATATTTATATAATTTTATATATATATATATATATATATATATATTTTATATATATATATTATATATATTATATATAATATTATATAATATATATAATATATATATATAATATATATTATTATATAAAATTTTTCAAAATTTTTCACTTCTCCTTCCTTTTTCTTCTCTCTCCCTCTTTCTTTCTCTTTCTTTTCCTTTTTTCTTTCTTTTCTCTCCTCTCTCTCCTCTTCTCTCCCCTCTCTCTCTCTCTCCCTCGATTTCTTTTTTTATCTTTTAAAAAATATGCTATGTCCCCTTGGTTTTAAAAGAGTTTCAATTCCCTTTTTACACGATTTTAAAATATTGAAGCTCCCCTTGGGCAATTTTCAAACGCCTAAAGAGCTTAACAAATTTTCCCCCTTTTATAAACAAACTTTTTACATGTTTATATAAATCGTTTCAAAAGACTAAAAAATGAAAGGGAAATTGAGATGTTGAAGGTAATTTTAAAAACTATTTTTTTTTTCCCCCCAAATTTCAAAAGGAAGTTTTTGAAAACACACGCGCTTCGTACTTTCCCTAGCTGAGATTTTCAAAATATCACTTAGTAGTAAATAATCCAAATTGATTTTTTAAACAAACATTTTGGTGAAAAAAAAAAATATAATGTCATCAGTTAAAAAGCTGTATGATCTGGAAAAACCAGACAGCAGTGTCCTCACGCCCATTTAAAGGATTTCAAAAGGGGTTCCATACGGTTTTATTAGAAATCCTTCTTGTCCCGAATAAAATTCTAAGTATAGGCAATAATTTTGTCGCAGAAAGGAAGTTTTATCAAAAAATTTTTT
>NW_023650161.1:0-5000 GCF_015228065.2 Penaeus monodon | reverse complement strand
ATATATTTATACATGTGTGCGTGTGTGTGTTTGTGTGCAGACACATACACACAGACAACTCACCGCGTTGTAGTACTCAGTGCCGAAGACGGGGTCCTTCCCAGAGCCGCTCGGCCGGAGACAAGATGGCCCACACCTGGGAGAGAGAGATTCCCGCGAGCGTCAGAGCAGATTCCAGGCGGGAGGTGAATCATAGCAGTGGTTTCTTAGAGGTTTTGGTGTCATCAATAGATAGATTGTTTTATCTTTGATGAGTTTTGTGGATGAGACATAAAGGATTTAACATGATTCCCCTGACCTAAAAAAAATGAACGCATTGTTCCTTTTATGATAAATTTGAATTAAAGCATTATTTTTGGTTACTAATAGAAAAAAAAAACATTATTGTTGTATTCCTGCTGAGAAACATAGTATTTAATAAAATATCAGTGTGAATTTGAATACAGGACAGTGCACGTCATTACACCACAGAATAATAAACTCATTATCCCCCCATAAACGGCATTATCCTTATATTATTATTATTAAAAATTATTATTGTTATTGTCATGATTATTATTATTATCATTATTATTATCATAATTTCAACTTGAACAGCGGCTTTTCTCCTGCCGATAGTCTCCTCGCTTCCTACATCCTCCGCCTTCTCCCTTATGCCGGCATAGCCCGCCTATCACCCGACCTGACTTGACCTCCCTTTGCTTCGGTTTGTCTCCTCACTTACTCCGTTTTACCGCGTTGTTTCTCCTCTCTCTCTTTTATAGCCTTGGGGGCCCATTAGGGGTAACGTGTCGGCCCTCATGGAGGGGTCGGCGGTTCGCGTCCCCCCAGGCGCGAAAGTTGCAATTGTCGCCTGGGTTTACTCTGTGGAGGGGCACCACGGCGGTAAGGACCAAGTTCAGCTGAGTCGCACCAGCTGACACAGTAGCGGGGCGGCATTAGTCGACAAGGAGGGCTTTTTTCATGGGCATAGCCAGGGGAGGCTAAACCTCGCAAATCGACTTACCCTTTAATCTCTTCAACTGAAGAGGAAATCCGGGGTTTTCAAAACTTTTATTTTAAAAAATTATTTTTTGCATTGGGGGTTTTTTCCTCCCATAGTATCAACTGGAAGAGTTTTTTCCCCATTCACCATTTCCCATTTTAAAAGAAATCTTTTCCCCTATTTGCCTCCTTTTTTAAAAGGGTCCCTGTTTTTCTGCCTCAAAGATTCGTCATCGCCACGGCCAAAGGGAAAAGAACCAAACTTCTTTTCCCCCTTGTGACTGCCTGAGGAAAGATACTCCTTCCCCGATCTTAATGTACTAAACTTTTAGAAAAAGGGATCTCTCTTTCTGGTATGCACTTCTCTCCCCCCTTGAACGTACCGCGCTGACAGGGGGGATGTCGAGCTTGCCTTCTCCCGTTCACGAGTCGTTCGGATTTCCTAAGGAGGCCCCCCCACATATTTTCCAGCTCAAGCCGATTTTGTTATGTTTTTCCCGTCCCCCCCCCAACCATGACCGCTCTTCCCCCGGAAACTCTCCACCCTCACCACCCCAGTCCTTGGGTCCTGCTTTCCCCTCCCCAAGGTGTCACCAACCATTTCCCCCTGCCCTTGACTCCACCAGAAACAACTCCTGGTTTTGGTCTTTCCTTGCACTCCGCCCTCACTCCCTTACCCCCACAAAATTATTTGATTTTTTGCCCTTTCTCTCTTCTCACGGGAACTCCTTGCCTAATGTCTCCCCCCTTTGTAGTGTTTTCATCCGGCCCTCGAATCTCTCCTCCCTTAACCCCACCATCGCAGGCGTTACCGTGAGCCTTTCAAAGCCTGTCCGGAGGAGTCACCCTATTGCCTTCGAAAGGGCAAATCGGGGTGGCCCTCGACCCCTGCCTCTTCCCCGCAGAAGGCCCCGGGGTTTTTGGATGTACCTTACCATGTACCTTGACCAGCGCCCTTTTGAGCATTGCTGTAACTCCACCGTGCCGAGAGAGAAAGCAGCCCGTTTTCCGGAGGGGAATCTCTCCAGAGTTTAAAGGGCTCAGCCTCGACTCCCTCATATCTTGGCTTCCTAAAAAATTTCACTCCCCATCTTGGCCCTTCTCCCCGTTACCTCCGCCACTCCAGGACTTCATTCTGTGTCCCCTGGAGATCGCCCGCGACATGATGGCTTTGGGTGGTTTACTCCCATTTTACCAAGGGCCCATTTTATGACGTCCTCCTTTCCTTTAGAGGAGGGTCCCCGCAAGGGAAACCCTCGTCTCCTTGCCCACCCAATCTTTTTCCAGCTGATTCGTCGTGGTGGATCCTTTTCTTTTTAGGTCGCTTCTACTCTCAAACGTTCGGTGTTTTCCCTGAGTTTTACCCCTCTCCCGTTTCGAGTCTGAGCTTTTCCTTCCATCTCCTACGTCTGTACAGCACGACCCCCCCCCAACCCAAATTTTTAGCTTAGTTTCCCCGGAGGGTCACCCGGTCCACACCATTCCCCACCCTTTGGGCAGCTGGCTCCCTCATTTCCCCGCTTTCATGGCAAGTGTACTTAACCCCAGAATCCGAAACCGGATCTTTCCTTTTTCCTATCCTTCCCCTTTCCCATTCTTCCTTTCCCCCTCTTCTTCCAAACCTTTTCTTTGCACACTGGATCCACTGTGGTTTGCCATGGAACTCCTCTAGAGGTGAGGATAGAGCTCCCCCTGGAGGTGAAAAAGGTGGCTGCGTAACCAGTTTAAGGTTCTTTATACCTGACGGCTTGACAAGCCCACCAAATGCAAGAGCATTGGAGATGCAGCGAAAAAATTCGGTTGCAATTTGGGGGGCAGAGACCAGGAGATTTCATGCCCCAAAAACCAAATACCCCGAAGGACTTAAAGATGGGGGAAAAAAGGGGTCTTCGCCCCTGAATCCGATATAGGGGAGCAAGATGGTGTACTTGGCTTCTCATATCATTGATTGGATGTGATCAACCACCCATGGTGACCTTGAAACGAGCCCCCAATCACCCTTTTCTGGGTAATGGGACTCCTACAGCCTAAAAACATAGCACCAGAGTCACTTTAAGCTTTAAGTACCAAAGATACGGTCACCCCCAGGGTAGCTGCAAGGCCAAGACTAGAGTTGTGCAAGGGACACAACTCGAGGGGGCCTGAGGGCCCCCGGAAGGCCAAATGACGCAAAAGTCCAACTGAGCCCAAGGGGCATACGCCGGGCCCGGCTTTCTTCCCGAAAGGTTGCCCTCAGACGACAAGGGTTGCAAAAAGTGACCAGATTTGTTTTGCCCCCCAGGCACCCATGTTGGGGCAGAGCAAAAGAGTAAAGACTTCCCCACCCCCTAAGAGGAAGGGAAACCCCCCCACAGCCTCAAAGGGTTCCAAAAAAAGAAATTTTTCCCCCATTTTAAAAAAGCGGAAAAAAAAAAAGGAATAAAGGTTTAAAAAAAATGCAAAAGCCTTCCCCAAAAGACGATAAACCCTTTGAGAAAATAGAATCCTGTGGACTGCTTTGGTCCCCGCAGTGCAAAACCTTGGGGAGGGTCGAAGAAGAGGGGGAAAGCAGTCACGGTCGCCATGATGGGAAGACCCCCACTTTTGCAGTCCGAAAGGGAAGGAGTGAACAGAGCCAAGCAGTCCCCCCCCCACCCCCGGCGAGACTCCCCTCCTACCCAACCCCGGCCTGCCCACAGGGAGAGTTAAAATCAGGCTGGTTGTCAGCCAGGGGCCCCGAACAAGCTACCTTTCCCCGGTAAAACAGAACTAGAAAGATATCGACAAACCCTGAAGTGAGAAAAGCCAAACTCAAAAAAATCAGAGCTACCAAAGGCTCTCCTTTCCCTAGTGGACCCATGGTTAGCCTGACAAACATCCCAATCCCAGGTGAAGGTCCCTAAACCCAAATGAGGACTTTACAATGGAGTTGTCAGCCCCAAAACACAACAGACTCTGAGACCGAATACAAAGACGTCTCTGATGTAACTATCACCAAGTAACATCATGACACACAATCTAAGCATACTACAGTGGAACATCTATGGCTTTAATACAAAGAATGCCATCCTCCACACAAGGAACATTAACATTATCATGCTCGAGGAAACATTAATAGAGGGGACTATTGCTTCTCAGGGTTTCATGTCTTCCTTCTGCCATTGCTCCACTATAGCCAACGCTCTGCACTGTGGAGAGGATGGTGAATTTCTTGCTGTTGAGATTCACCTGGCTGGGAGCCCCCTCAAGCTGTACAATGTGTACAGCAAGCCAGGCTGTAGGAGCTTAGACATAAGCCAGATCTGTGCTACTGCAGCACAAGACTGAGTGATCATAGGGGGAGACTTTAATGCACACCACCCCATCCTTGCTCCCTGCAAGGCACCGGATGTGGCAGGCCACAAGCCAATGTGCTTGGATTTCCCCGAGATCACCTTCTCAATACCCAAGAGCCAACGCATGTCAGAGGAAAGGGGCCCAGATCTCACCTTGGCCATGCTCTGGGAGAGAATCAGATGGTGGTCGATGAGACTGTCACAAGTGAAATATTGTGGCACTGTTACTACTCTCATGGAGCTGGCCCAGCCCAAATGCCACAACTACAGAAAAAATACAAGACTAACTGGCAAGCCTTTCAGAATGCCTTGGCTCATTGTCTTAGAAGCAATGAGTCCCCACAGAGAGAAAATGTGAAGCCAGACTTATCAGTGCTATAAATCAAACAGCCTCACAGACTATACCTAAAACTCGGCCATGGTCCAGGAGTTATAAAGATGCCTGGTACTTTAATTATTGAGTAAGTCCAAACCCCTGTGTAGAAAACATTTCCTAAGGGAAAGAATCCCGACTACCTGTCCCTCCCAAGGGGAAGCAGCAGAGATGCCAGGGAAACTGCCATCTGAGTCAGGCAGGAAAAGTGGCCGAAATGCTGTTAGTCCTTTGGCCACCAAACCACCCTAACAGAGCTGTGGCAATGGGTCAGGGGAGCTACTAGCGCTCTCCCGAGTGAAAACACGACCCAATCAGTAGCCCAAAAG
>NW_023650160.1:0-5000 GCF_015228065.2 Penaeus monodon | reverse complement strand
ATTATTATCTTTTACCTTTTTTTTTATTATAAATGGAAACAATTCCTGTTATTATCATCATTATTATCATGATTATCATCAATATTATCATTATCATCATCATTATCATCATTATCATAATTATCATCATCATTATCATCATTATTGCAATTATTATCATCATTATTGCAATTATTATCATTATTATTGCAATTATTGCAGTTATAATATATAATTTTGCAACTATACTAATAACAACAACAACAATAATAGAAATAACAATAATAATAACAATAATAACGATATTATAATAATTATTTATATCATTATTTTAATTAATATCTTAATTACAGTAATTATTACTGTTATAATAATTATTTTTGCAATTATACTACTAGTAAAAATGATAATATTGATAATAATAACAATAATAATATTAATAACGATATTATAACGACTATTAACATTATTATTATACTTATTATTATTATTATTATTGTTATTATTACAGTTATAATATATGTTTTGGCAAAAAAAAAAATAATAATAATAATAATAATAATAATAATAATAATAATAATAATAATAATAATAATAATAATAATAATAATAATAACAATAATAATAATAATTATTATAATTGATATTATATTAGTAATAATAATGATAATAATAATAATAGTAATAATAATAATAATAATGATAATATTGATAATATTAATAATCATCAAATGTTATCAAAATTCTCTTTATTCTCACTTTTATCCTCATTATTGTCATGATTAATACGATTTTGGTAATTATTATCATTATCACCCTAATAATTGCCAAAATCATCAGAGAAATCGAAAAAACGTCATTTTGGAGTATACTCTCAAAAGGCTAAATTTCGCTAGATTTTGCCTCTTTTTCGACTTTTGGGAATTATTTTCTTTTACCTTTTTTTATTATAAATGGAGACAATTCCTGTTATTATCATCATTATTATCATGATTATCATCAATATTATCATTATCATCATCATTATCATCATTATCATAATTATCATCATCATTATCATCATTATTGGAATTATTATCATCATTATTGTAATTATTATCATTATTATTCCAATTATTGCAGTTATAATATATAATTTTGCAACTATACTAATAACAACAACAATAATAATAGAAATAACAATAATAATAACAATAATAACGATATTATAATAATTATTTATATCATTATTTTAATTAATATCGTAATTACAGTAATTATTACTGTTATAATAATTATTTTTACAATTATACTACTAGTAAAAATAATAATAATAATAATAATAATAATAATAATAATAATAATAGTAATAATAATAATAATAATAATAATAATAATAATAATAATAATAATAATAATAATAATGATAATATTGATAATATTAATAATCATCAAATGTTATCAAAATTCTCTTTATTCTCACTTTTATGCTCATTATTGTCATGATTAATACGATTTTGGTAATTATTATCATTATTACCCTAATAATTGCCAATATCATCAGAGAAATTGAAAAATCGTCATTTTGGAGTATACTCTCAGAAGGCTATATTTCGCTAGATTTTTCCGCTTTTTCGACTTTTGGGAATTATATTTTTTTACCTTTTTTTTTATTATAAATGGAGACAATTCCTGTTATTATCATCATTATTATAATAATTATCATCAATATTATCATTATCATCATCATTATCATCATTTTCATCATTATCATCATTATCATCATTATTATCATCATTATTGCAATTATTATCATCATTATTGCAATTATTGCAGTTATAATATATAATATCAACTATACTAATAACAACAACAATAATAATAGAAATAACAATAATAATAACAAAATAACGATATTATAATAATTATTTATATCATTATTTTAATTAATATCGTAATTACAGTAATTATTACTGTTATAATAATTATTTTTGCAATAATACTAATAAAAAATATAATAATAATAATAATCAAAATCATAATACTAATAATAATTAATAGTAATTATAATAATAAATAAAGAATTAATAATAATAATAATAATAATAAAATAAAGTAATAATGAATAATATTGATAATATTAATAATTCATCATAAATGTTATCAAAATCTCTTTATTCTCATGTTTTATGCTCAGTATTGTAATGATTAATACGATTTTGGTAATTATTATCATTATTACCCTAATAATTGCCAATATCATCAGAGAATGAAAAAATCGTCATTTTGGAGTTACTCTCAGAAGGCTAATATTTCGATAGGATTTTCGCTTTTACGACTTTTGGGAATTATACTTTTTCCCTTCTTTTATTATAAATGGAGACAATTTCCTGGTATTATCATCCCATATTATAATAATTATCATCAATATTATCATTCTCATCATCATCATCATCATTTCATTATTTATCATCATTTACTCATAATCATTATCTCATTATTGCAAGTATTATCATCATATTGCAATCTATTATCATCATTATTGCACACTTATTGCAATATAATAATAATAGTCACAATATACTAATAACAACAACAATAATAATAGAAATAACAACATAATAACAATAATAACGATATTATAAATAATTATTTATATCATTATTTTAATTAATATCGTAATTACAGTAATTATTAAGTTATAATAAATTTTTTGCAATTTATACTACTAGTAAAAATTATAATATGCTAAATAATGACAATAATAATATTAATATAACGATATTATAACGACAATAACATGATTATTATACATATTTTAGCTACTATTAATATTATGTATTGTTACAGTTATAATATAGGTTTGGCAATAATCTTATAATGAAAAAACGTAATAAGTAATTAATAATAATGATAATAAGAAGAAGAAAAATAATAATAATATAATAATATATAATAATAATAATATAATAATAATAATAATAATAGTAATAATAATAATAATAAGTAAATGAATAATAATTAAAATATAAAAATCAATTTATTATTATTAGAAGACTAATAATAATAATAATAATAATAAGAATAATAATAGTAATAATAATTAATAGTAAATTATAATAGATAATGTTAATAATCATCAAATGTTATCACAAATTCCTCTTCATTCTCACACTTTTATCCTCATTATGTCCTGATTAATTCCGATTTTGGTAATTAAAAAATCATTATTACCTAATTTAAATCCCAACATCACCAGAGAAATCGAAAAAACGTAGTTGGAGTATACTCTCAAAGGCTTATATTCGCATAGATTTTGCGCTTTCGACTTTTGGAATCTATTGTTCTTTACCTTTTTTTATTATAAATGGAGACAATTCCTGTATTATAATCATATTATTATCATAATTATCATCAATATTATCATTATCATCGTCATTATCATCATTATCATCATTATATCCATCATTATTGCAAATTATATCGTCATTATTGCAATTATTATCATTATTATGCAATTGATTGCAGTTATAAGATATATTTGCAAACTATACTAATAACAACAACAATAATAATAGAAATAACAATAATAATAAACACAATAATAACGATATGCATAATAATGCAGTTTATATCATTTATTTAATTAATATCGTAATTACAGTAAAATATTACGTATAATAATATTTTTGCCAATTATACTATTAGTAAAAAATGATAATAATGATATAATAACAATAATGATATAATAACGATATTATAACGACTATTAACATTATTATTTATACTCCTATTATTATTATTATTGTAATTATTATAGTTATAATATATGTTTGGCAACAATAATAATAAAAAAAGTAAAAATAATAATAATAATAATAATAATAAAAATAATAAAATAATAAATAATTATTATTATTTATTATTATAATATAATAATAATAATAGAAATAATAATAAAAATATAATAATAAAAATAATAATAATAATAAATAATAATAATAGAATAATAATGATAATAATGATAATATGAAAATATTAATAATCATCAAATTTTTATAAAAATTCTCTTTATTCTCACTTTTATCCTCATTATTGTCATGTTTAATACGATTTTGGTAATTATTATCATTATTACCCTAATAATTGCCAAAATCATCAGAGAAATCGAAAAACCGTCATTTTAGAGTATACTCTCAAAAGGCTATATTTTTTTTTATTATTATATATGGACACAATTCCTGTTATTATCATCATTATTATCATGATTTCACATTACTATCGTTACCATCATCATTATCATATAATCATCATTTATCATCATTATCAATTATTGCAATTATTATCATCATTATTGCAATTATTATCATTATTATTGCAATTATTGCAGTTATGATATATATTTTTGTAACTATACTAATAAAAAAAAACAATAATAATAGTAATAACAATTAATAATAACAATAATAACGATATTATGTTAATTATTTATACCATTATTCTAATTAATTTCGTTATTACTATAGTTATTACTGTTATAATAATTATTTTTGCAATTATACTACTAGTAAGAATAATAATAATGATAATAATAACAATAATAATATTAATAATAATATTATAACGACATCAATAGTATTATTATACTTATTATTATTATTATTACGTTATTATTACGGTTATAATACTTTTTTTTGCCAATAATAATATAATAATAATAATAATAATAAAAATAATAATAATAAAAAATAATAATAATAATAATAATAATAATAATAATAATAAAAATAATAAAATAATAATGATAATTTTAAATAATATTAATAATCATCAAATGTTATCAAACTTCTCTTTATTCTCCCTTTTATCATCATTTTTATCATGATAAATACCATTCTGGTAATTATTATCATTATTTCCCTAATCATTGCCAAAATCATCAAAGAAATAGAAAAAACGTCATTTTGGAGTATACTCTCAAAAGGCTATATATCGCTAGATTTTCCCGCTTTTTCGACTTTTGGGAATTTTTTTTTTTTTTT
>NW_023650159.1:0-6104 GCF_015228065.2 Penaeus monodon | reverse complement strand
CCCATAAAGGGTTGTTACCGGTACTAAGTCCCGACACGCCCACTTCCACAGGTGCGTGGCAGGGTGAGGTCTAGGCCCTCCTCTCAGGTTGGCTCCGGCTGTGAGGAGAGCGATCTCGGGAAGTCCGGCACGTGGCTATGTGACGGCCAGCCGCATCGGTCCCGCAGGGAGCCAGGATGGGGTGGTGTGAAATTGAAGTCTCCCCCTATGATCACTCGGTCGTGTGCTGCGGAAGCACAATACCTGGCTGATGTCTAAGCTACTACAGTGTGGCCGGCTGTACACTTGTACAATTTCAGGGGTCCCCCGCCAGTGAATCTCGACGGCAAGAGATTCACATCTTCTCCACAGTGCGGTGCATCGGCTATTGCGGAGCAGGGAATTGTTGCTTTCACCAGGGTCATCAGGCCTCTTTTGCCATCGGAACGTGGCGCGCGTAGACTGATACCCGGGGGAAGCGAACAGCTTCCGCTGATAATGTCTCCTGGAGCATGACGATGTCAATGCTCCTTGATCGCACTATTGCGTGGAGGATGGGCACTCCTTGAGGAGAAGCCACAGATGTTCCACTGCAGAATACTTAGATTGGGGTGCCATGATGTTACTAATTGATAGTTACATCAGAGACATCGCCCAATTCGGTTGACGGTCGGGGGTCTGACAACTCCATTGTGAGATCCTCACGGGCTTGGGGGGTCCCCTTCGGCTGTCAGGTATCCCTGGATCCACTGGGGGTGGAGAGCCTTGGTAGCTCTGACTTTTTGTTTTGGCTTTTTCTCGGCAGGCTTTTTCTTTGCATTGGCTGGCCTTGCTGGGCAGGCTCAGCTTCTTCTGATTCGGCTTGGGGCACTGAATCACCCCTGGTTAGGCTCTGCCTGGAGGGCATAGCCTGGCTAGGCTCTGCCTGTGAGGGCATAGCCTGGTTGGAGGGGGAGGGGAGTCTCGACCTGGGTGAGGGAGAGGATTGGGCTGATTTGGCCTTCTCCATCTTCCTTCCTTTATGCTTTTCACAGCCCTGTTTAAAAGTCGTCATGGCAACTGACTGCCTTACCCGCCTCTTCCTGGTCCTGGACAGGGATCTGCCACTGCTGTGACCACAGCAGTGATCAGGATCGACAGCCCCCCTCGTCGAAGAACATGTCTTCTGGGTCTGGGGGGACCGTGGTGTGTTGGAAACCCTTTTCTTCCTGTGGTTCCTCTGCACTTGCTTTACTTGGGGGAACTCCTGATTGTCGGAGATCTCCGGTTTCGGCTGGGGGCAGCTTCCTTCCTCTTAGGAGGTCGGGAAGCCTTTTCGCTTTTGTTCCTCCCCCAACGTAGGTCCCTGGGGGGCAGGACAAAAGTCTGGTCGCTTTTAGCAACCTCTTGCCGTTTGGGGGCCCCCTCTTTCCTGACAGAGCAAGCCAGGCTCCAGGCGTGATGCCTTTTGGCACAGTTAGGACATTTGGCTGTTGGCCCTTCTTTCTTCTTTATGTGCTGATGCACACCTCGGTATTGGGGTGCCTGCTACAGACACCACATTTGGCTTGGCGGGCAGTTAGCCTGGTGGTGTCCGTATTCTGGCACTTGAAACACCGAAGTGGTTCAGGCACATAAGTGCGTAGGTGAGGTACCCCAGTTACCCAATCAAAGGGTGGAGCTTGGGTCCCTTTTCATGGTCACCGACTTGCCGGGTTTGGGAGTCTTCCCTTCGACAATCGGGAAGCCCCCAACGCCCTGTGGGTGTGATGTTATCACCTCCACATCGTATGAGACTGAGAACCCCAAGTAGCACCATCTTGACTCTCTTTCCTCGGTTCAGTGGCGAGAGGCTCACTTTCCTCCATCTTTTAATCCTTTGTCTCCTGCAGGAAACAAGGGTGGCTGATCTTTGGGCACGATGATCATGCCCTGATCTCGCGCAACCCGGACGACAGCCGGATTTTGCGCGGGCTCCCCAATGCCCTTACCATTTGGGTGGGCATTGTCGAAGCCTTCGGGTTTACGGGGACCTTAAATTTGCGGGAAACGCCTTGGGGTCCAGCCCTCGCCATCAGAGTCGGCTCCGGCCTGGGCCGTTTCGGTCCGCCCTTTTTTTTCGGCTTTGGGCTTGCTCGTGGAGGCCCCAGCTGTTTCGGCTGGTTCAGCTGGTGCCCCTGATTCATCAGTGGGGTCGTCTGAGGGGGCTCAGAGGCCCTTCCTGGTCTGGGTGCTGGCCTGGGGGCCAGCACGAGAGTCCATCTGTTGGACAATTGGTGGACGGGACATGTTTGTACATGATTTATTGTCTTGTCCCCATCTTGGCAAGCGGGCCCATGACAGTGTCATCCTGTGCTCGGGGTTTTCTTTTGCCCCGGAGGCACGTAAGGCTTCAGGGTGGCTGCCGTGGTCTGGGCCTTGCACGGGTCGCCCACAGTAAGGTCTGTCTGTGGGGGATTTTTATTTAGATTTTCCATGTACTTGGCAGTGCTTCTTTCACTCACGCCCCCACCCACCACGGAGTCCAACAAGGGGAAGCTGATGTAGAACCCCAATGTCTAACAGAAAACAGGGGTGATGAGGGGATATACGCAGCCAATAGCCGATTGCACTGGTACACACGGAGGTGTGGGTACCAACGGCAGCATGACTGCTTGACCCTAGGCTCCCGAGGGAGACCAGCCGATTGACCTGACCGGCCTGGATCAGGCCGCCCGTCTTGCCAGAATAAGGACCAAAGAGGGGTTTGCTAGCCCCCAGGGCGTACTCGTGCACGGCATCGCTCAACCTCCAGGACTCCCCTCTCCCAGCTCACAAGGGTGCCACGCACGGCAAACACGGGGTAGGTGTCAACCTCTGGGAGTATCCCAGAGGGGGTGCCCCTTTCCCCCTACGGACATCATTGATGGGAACACTTCTGCTCCTCCCCAGTGAGGAAGGGAGCTCTTTCACTTTTTCCAGGCAGTTCCTCTCCGCTCCTCGAGGGGACCTGTACCCTTTTTCAAAGTGAATCCCTCTTTCTCTGAAAGCCCAAAGGTTTTTTCACCTCATTGAGAAAAGAGGGGGTCCTGCACCTGTTCCTGTCAGTTCCTTCATCCCTCTGAAAACAGCCGGCCCCAGACTGTTTCACCACAGTGAGGGGAGAAATTAACATTTTTCCAGGAGGTTCCTATGGCAGGACGGTTTTTGAGGGGAAACCCTCTTCTCTCTGAAACCCAAAGGGTGTTTCCCTCAGTGAGAGAAGGGGGGTCCTGTACCTGTTCCAGTAAGCTCCTTCGTCCCTCTGGGAAAAAAGCCAACCACAGACTGTTTCCATCACGTGAGGGAGAGGACTGACTTTTTTCCAGGCAGTTCTTTTGGCAGGGTGGTTTAACGTGAATCCCTCTTCTCTCTGAAAAAACCCAAGTTTCACCCCAGTGAGAGTAGAGGGGACCCGTACCTGTTCCAGTAAGTTCCTTCATCCCTCTGAAATAGCCCAAACCCCAGACTATTTCATCACAGTGAGGGAGAAAGACTAACTTTTATCCAGGTACTTCTATCAGCGGGGAAATTGATGTTCGTCTAGCAGCTGCTATTAGACAGAACCTGGCTGAAGGCCTGACAAGGGGGCTCTACTGCCTATCGCCCTATTCGAAAGAAAAGAGTGGGGAGTCATCAGATGGTCTGCCAGACCATCCCTAAAAAGAAGGCAACTCTATGCACACCGTAAGGCAGGCCTTCTAAGGCCCCCAGACACACCCTCCCCTGCGGGAGGTTAAAGGTCTGCCCACGTCCGAGCACGCGCCCGAAGATGGGGTCCAGTTCACCAGAAGGTGGCAGAGTTATCCTAATGCCGAAAATTCGATAGGAAGAGTAGGCTAGAGGGCACGAAGCTACATGCAAGCACATAGCTCGTGGGATCAAACAATGGGGGGGGGGTCACCGCCGGTAACGCGGAAGAGCCGAGGCCGAGATTGCATGGGACCGGGCGCGGTGCATCTCTTTAATGCCCATGCAAAAGCCACACGATCGAGGATCATGGTGACTCCTTGGCGTGCTCGGGTCCCCCCGCTGCGCCCCCTCCGCCACCCTTGCCGGAACCGATCCTCCTTCTTTGAAACGTCCAATAAGGACCGATTCACCGCAGGGAGAGAGGGGGAAGGAGCCTTCATTTCCTTCTTCTGAGTCTTTTTGTCAGGGGGGGGAGTACTTTTATTTGCGCTCTTGAGGATTTGCCAAGTAGGCGACCCGGCTAGGGTCCTCGGTCCCAGTCCGGGGCTTTGGCGAAACCATCGGGGTTCCGCCCTTCCGGGAGGACTTGCCGCAAGGCGCTTTTACCCTGGAGTGTAGCATATACTGGTTCAGCACCACGGTGTTTTCAGTGAAGTTGTACTGGAATCGTAGCCCAAAATAATAAATAAAAAAAATAAAAAAATAATAATATATATAATAAAACCCATCATTAACTTGGAATCCTACCTATGATAGGACATATTGTAAGCTAACTTGTTGGAATGGTGCGAACCTGCTATCCTGGGTGGAGCGTGTTGTGTTGGTTGTCGTCGGGTCATGGTGGTCAGTTGTGCTGGCCCTGTGTTCTTCCGGGGGATGGCCCGGCTGTTACTGGGTTCGGCGCAATGGAAAATATTGCCCCGCCGACCCCCTATGGACGACCTCATGTCTCCTGGAGGCAGTGGGGGCCTGTGGGCCTGGTTTTGTTGAGTGACGTACTTACGCAAATGGTGAGAAAAGGTGCCTTGTGCCTTGGAATTGTGAGGGATTTCGTCTTTAAGGTGTTATGGTCTGTGCGGTTGGTCGTTGCGGTTTTATGGTTATGTTTTATATTATTTCTCTATCTTAATTTTTTTTTTTTTTTATTTGTTTATTAGTTATATTAAAAAATATTAATTTATATACCCTTAAATATATAAATTTCACTATAACCTACGTTTTAATCTATTTCAATATAATTTTTCATTTAATGACCGTCGTTAAAACCTGAATTCAATTCTCTACAGGTCCCCCACATTGCCACCCTTACATGGTTGATTGGGTTTTTTGGGTTCGGGGCCCCCCCCTTTCCCTTTTTTTTTGCCCCCAAACCCCCATGGGTCCACCCGGGACCCTTTCCCCTTCCCCCCCCACCGGGGGAAACCGGGTGGAAAGGCCCCCCCGGGGCACTCCCGGGGCCCCCCTTTGCCCTTTGCGCCCCGGGGGGAAACGGGGGCCCCCCCTTTTTGGGGGCCTCACAGATTTGGGAAAAACCCCCGGGGTTTTTAAATTTTTAAAATTTTTAAAAAAAATAAAAGGGTTTTTGATTTTTAAAAATTTATTTTAAAAAAAAATTTTTAAAAAAAAAAGGGGATATTTTTTTTTTTTTTTTTTTTTTTTTTTTGGGGTTTTTTTTTTTTTTTTTTTTAAAAATTTTTTTTTTTTTTGTGGGTTTTGGGGGTTTTTTTTGGGGGTGGGGGTTTTTTTTGGGGTGGGGGGTTTTTTTTTTTTTTTTGGGGGGGTTTTTTTTTTCCCAAAAAGAACCCCTTTTCCCAAACCCTTTAAAATAAATAAAAATTTTTAAAAAAAAATTTTCCAAACAAAAATTTAACCCAGTTCTTAATTTATCCACCCCCCCCTTGGAAAAGGGCCCCAAAATTTTTTTTTTTTTTCCCCTCCCTTTAAAATTTTCCTTGCCTTTTTTTTTTTTTTTCCCCACCCCAACATCCCCAAACCCCCCCGGGAAATTCCTGTATTTTTTTTGGGGGAAAAGCCCGGGAAAAGAAAAAGGACCCTTGGAAGTTTTTTTTTAAAAAAAAAAACCCCCAAAAAATTATCAAAATTAATAATAAAAAATAATATTTAAATTAAAAAAATTCAAAAAAAAAACCCCCCCAAACAAAAAAACAAAAAAAACAAAAAAAAATCCAAAAAAAAGTTTAAAACATTAAAGAAATTTTTGGTCCAATTTTTTTTAAACTTTTTTAAAAAACCCCGGGAAAAAAGTTTACCCAAATTCTTAAAAGAAAAAAGGGGTAACCAAACCCTGGGATGTCAAAGGGCCCCCCTTCCCCTCCCACCCGGGTTTTTTTTAAAAAATTTTAAATTTTTTTTGAAAAAAAAAAATTTTAAATAAAAAAATAATTTAAAAAAAAATTTTAAATAAAATTTTTTTT
>NW_023650157.1:0-6104 GCF_015228065.2 Penaeus monodon | reverse complement strand
GTTTTTTTTACAATTTAAGAAAATTTTTTAACCATTATCTTTCAAGATAAAAGGCGTTATATTACCTTTAAACGAAAGAATAAATTAAGTAGTAAGTTACAGCGACTGAAAACCCAAAATTAGTTTATTTATGCAAAAAACCAAAAACAGAAAAAATGTTTGGGATTCGAACCAAGACTTGAATTTTTCTAGCTCAAATCCCTTTTTTTTTATGCATGTTCAGCCCTAATATAGAAAAAGCGGTCGAAACCCAACGACAGCAGCAAAAAAATAAAAACAAAATTTACTATTATTAAAAACATAGAGACTTTCTAATTAAATATTTTGCCCTTGGCACATTTGAACATAAAAAGAAAAAACCCTTTGTCTTGTATCATTTAGGTAAAAAGTGGCATTACATTCCCAAACCCAAATTTTGTATCACCTGGTTTTCTTATATGGTCAAAATAATATCGTTTTTTTCTTACCATTCCAGATGGAAAATTTTGAAGGGAAATAAATTTAAACAAAATGCAAGTAAATTACAACAAAGTATATTATTAAGAAATTACCATAAATAATAAATGTTAATTATAATACTGTTACCCCGGCCGCTCGTTTTTTTTGCCACCAAACACAAGGCAGGCTGGCAGACGGCGGTTATCCACAGGGTCGTGCACTGAAAAAGCTCCAAGAGGCACCGAGCACCACAGTGCCCAAACACACGGGGAAACCCAAGGGGCGAGGCGGGGGCACGAAAAAAAACACAAAATGACAGCTTTCCTTTATTTTCCCCGTACACTTTTTCTTGGGCACAATACGGGGGGAAACCACATGTAACACGCACGATCAGCTTATAACAGGGAAACACAGAGTTATATCATCCCCGGGCAAAAACGGGGGTTTCACAGGGCAGCACCCAACTGCATCCTCGGGGTTGTTCCCCCGCTCCCCGCCCCGCCGCTGCGTCATGTTTGCCCAGGTCCCTTTCATGTTAAACATGCCCAGGTCATCCTTTTCATGTAACAAGGTTTCGCACAGAGACGCCCCACTGGTGTAGCACTGTCCCCCCCTATAAAAGCAGACGCCCCATTGCTCTGCATACCTAAACCGAAAAAAACTACAAAAAATTTAAATAAAAATTAGTCCTCGGAAAAAAAAAATTTTTTTCAAAAAAAAAGTAACCGAAATAAAATCAGTTCTCAGAAACAAAAAAATCTTTTTTACAAAAGAAAACCGAAATTTGAAAATCCGTTCTCAAAAAACCAAAAATTTTCATCCAGCGCGGTTTTCTTCACCCCACTGGGGTCGCTCTGGAGGGGGTGTGGGCGGCGGAGAGGGGGCGGGCCCCAGGGGGGTATCTTCTCCCCCCAAGAGGGGGCTCATGGTCACTATTGCGTCTTTGCATCGCCCTCACCGTCCAAATCTCCCCTCTCTCGGTCAGGTTCCCAGCCTCAGCCCTACTGGGGCTACGTCATTTTTTTCACCATGGCCCCAGGATAGTTTTCCGGCCCTGGTAACGCCACAGCCGGTGCCCCAAAGTCCGAGGAAGCAGGAAAAGGGCCCACACCAAACCCAACTCCTCGCCCCCCCGGGATCTTCTGGACATTTCCATTTTCCCTCACAATGCCCAGTTTTGCACCGCGGGCACCTTCGGGTCTTTTTGGGAGAATTTACTCCCAACACTGTAACAAACCCCCCCCCTGGCCAACAAGGCTCCCCCCAACCGCACGCCATCAGCCAGCTGCGGGTTGGGGGATGGGCTCCACAGGCCCTCTATCCACGATCACTCTTGATAGTCGACACCGGATTCTAGACTCTTTCCTGGGGCAAGGTGAGTCTTTCCCGCCAACTACCTTGCCACCCAATCCTGAAGAAGGGCACATCTTCACCGTGCACCCTCCCCACTTCCGTCCAAGGTGCACACGGTTTATCTGGAGGTAGTAAAGGCCCAAAACAGTGCTCGCCAACGGCCACTCCCGGGCAGCCCCTGCACGGCTGCCCCGCCAATACAGCCTCCCGGCCCCTTGAGGTGCACCAATCCCCCCCTTTACACCACACGCTCGTGGTGCGTCTGGAAGTTGCATAGGGCCAACAACAGGCCGCACTAGGGTCTTCCAGCCCCCAGTGCCACTGTCAGGCGGCATGGCTTCCCATCTTTTAGCCCTCCCCTGCATCTTTTGGTTCGACGGGCTTACCCAAGTCGGGCCCGGGAAAAACCGAGGTGGGTTTTGGGCCCCCTTCTCCAGGTTTTTCCACCGGGACCATTCCTTACTTAGGAATGTGGATGGTGACCATCCTACCACGTTTTTGCAGCATGCGGGGAAGGCTCAAAATCCGTCCGCTTGAGGGGGACGTTTTTCTCCGCTCCCTCTGACATGACTAGTCTGTGCCCTACCTCCCCGCAGCCCCAACACAAGCCTTGGAAATGTCGGAAACCCCTTTCCCTCAACGCACTTTCCCATTTTACCCTTCCGGCCCCCGGAGGCCCGGGGCGGGGCTGAGAGCGGGCCCCCTGGCCCCACTGGTTCCCCTTCAGGGAAGGCCTCGAAACTCCAAGGCCCTTGCCAGCGCCCCCTGCGGGGGCCTCAGGGTGTCCGTTTTGACGTAGATTTCAGCCTGGTCCTTAAAGGTCAAAAAAAGAAATCAGGGCCAGGACCACAATCATCTCTTCCGCAGCCACGGGGTACGCCCCTCCTTACCAGAAACCTCCACACCGCGCCAGCGGGACGGTCTCGCCCGCCACGGTCCGCTTCTTAAAAGGGGGCCCCGATTACCTCGGTGGTGTGGTCCCCCAAACGGCGTTTCAAAGCCTTGCCCGCTGGTGAAAGAGGCCTGTTGGGTTTGCCGGCAGATGCCCCAACATTTTCCACCGGGGGGCCCCCTTAACGCTGTTACCAGTCAGGGCCTTCTTTCCGGTCCAGCCTGGGAGATGCCACTTTCAAATTGGGGGACATATGCCCCCCGGCCCCCTTCCCGTCATATCAGCTGCTCACCCCAAGAATGTCGGAGGCCGAGGGGCGCAGGGGGGGAACCGTGCCATGAACTAACACACCTGGGGGGGAGGAAGGGTGTGGGGAGGGAAAGGCGGGGGACCGGGTCCGAGTTTGCCCCCACCTTATCCAAGGGAGCGGTTCCCATGGTCCCCAGCCTTTTGCGCGACCACTGGCTGCGACACGACGCTGTTGAGGCCCCGGGGGTTTCCTGCCACGACCCCAGGCAGACCCGTAACTAACCTGGCATCTGTTTCCCGAACCTCGTCTGCCCTTTTCCGTTTTTCAACGTTCACCCCGTGACGCCGCCCCTTTCCCCTTCACTTTCTCCCCCAGGGGCCCGAACCTCGCCCTTCAAGTCGCACCCTCCATCAGTTCATTCTTCACGCTGGGCAGGCCTGCGGTGTACTGTTTTGTTTCCCTTTCACAGATGCGAGATTGCCTGTCACCTCAACAAGTTGGCAAAAAACTCCCTTTCCTTCCTTGCGCACTCGACGAATGGTGCGCCTGCTCGCGGCCCTCTGTGCCTGCTCTTCGCCTTTGTGCCATTTCCCCCCTCATACCCGGCCAGCATGGCAGTGTCAGGTCCATCGGGTCGGTTCACCTCACTCGTGCCTGCTCATATGCCTCCTTCCCCCATGGGGCCCCCCTCTTTGGGAACATGATAAATCGGCGCTCTCACCATCAAAAAATCACAAACCCACTCCCGAACCATTTGTTACCCGACCGCCTCGTCTCCTGCCACCAACCAAGGCAGGCTAGGGAGACGGGGGGTTATCCACAGGGTCTGAACACGAACAGTCCAAAAGGAACCCAGCCCAAGTGTCCCCCGAACACCCCGAGGGGAAACCATGGGGGAGGGAGGGCCCGAAAAAAAAATACGATGCATCTTTCCTTATTTTCAAATTTTTTACCCGTTTCACTTTTTATAGGACAATAAGGGGAAACCAGATGTCACCTGCACGTACAGCTTATAAAAAGGGGAACAAAAGTTATATCAGGGCACAGGGCACAAAAGAGGTCTTACAGGGGGGGAGCCCCAACGCGTTCTTTTGGTTGTTTGTCCGCTCTCCCCCACAGCCAGCGCGTCTGTTTTCCCAGGTCCCTTCTGTTAAAACTGCCCAGGTCACCCTTTTTAGTTAAAAACATGTTTTTTCACAGGACAAAGACCCCTGGGTAGCAATACTGCGGGGTTCGAACGATGCCCTTTAATTTTAAATAGTTTTTATCCCCCATTGGTTTTGTGCAGTTTGCCCTTTCTTAGAGACCCCAAAATCGCGCCAACGAGCAGCAAAAAATTGTTTTTTAAAAGGAATTTCCAAACAAAGATGATAATTTTACAAGTGCTTTTTCAATACCAAGTCGAAAATCATCGGGTGGGGGGAAGTGGAAACTCTCTTCCCGTTTGCAAATGATGGATTAAAGCAATATAGAAAATCTGCAAAAGATATTTCTATTGGGAAAAAAAGGGGGGGTAAACCGAACAGTTTTTATACTGTAAGGATTAATTTTTTAAATTTTGTTAATTCGTACTTTTGTAATCTACTAGTCTATTTTCATTTGTATTACCATTCCTCCTTTATTTGTATTCTTTTTAAAAAATAAGGTTAACAAAAAGGGGAATGGACGAATTATTTCAAAAAGGTAATTTTCTGTGGATAAGTGAAATTTAACCATTGCCCGAAATTTTTTTCTGGGGTTTGAAAAACCCTTTTGGTTTTTTTGGGGGGTGTTTTACCCATATAGACAAAACCAGCGCCGCGACCAACGAGCAGCTGTTAAAGATGCATTTTAAAAAAAAAGTTACAATTATCGTGACTACCAAGTCGAAACTACTTAGTCGGGAAGAAGTGGAACCTTGCTTCCTTTTGAAAGAAAGAATTAAAAAAAAATAGGATCTGCAAAGGATATTGCTTTGTGGCGAAAAGGGTGGCAAATGCAGAATTAAAAAACGCAATTTTTATTTTTTAAAAAAGAAAATTTAAATGGTTCTTTATTAAATGTATTAAATTTTTATTTCCTCTGATTTTATTTATTCATTTATCTATACTTTTTAATTTACTCAGAGACTGTCATTATTAAAAAGTGTCTCGCAAACCCCTCAGAAGGGTTTTTCATCACCCACTTTATAAACCCCAAGTTCAGTATTTTTGTTCCAAACCAAATCTAAAGCAAACGATTTTTGGCGAAATCAAAGGAAAAAAAAACACGTTTTAGCATGATTTCTAGAATCATTTTTTGGCCATGGGAAGGATGGCCAATCTTAACACTAAAGGAAACTTTTACAAATAATTCAGAAAACACAAAAAAAAAACCGCTTTCTATGAAACCTGGATCGCTGCTATCGTAGGGGAAAGGATAAAACTTTTCATTATGAACTTTTTTAACGTTAATTGGTACAAGACAATGTAAAAAAAGAATACTTTGGGGGGGGTTAAATTTTTTTTATTTTATTTTTGTTAATTCCTTGATATTAAAAATTTCCCAATTGTAATTTTTTTTCACTTCCTCACCATTAAAAATTTTTATACCTTTTTATTTTTTTTTTCATAAATTGTTTTTAAGATAAAATGAGGAAAATGCTACAAAAAGCAGCTTTAAAACAAATTCCTGTGCCGAATGAGTAAAAATTTAAAATGAATAAACAAACAGCTATAATTTTTTAATAAAGACCTTTTGCACAACCCAGAAAATTTTCTGAAAAAATGGCAAAACAGAAAAAAAGGAATCCGTTTTCATTGTCCCACTGTTTTACAAGTCAAGTTTTTTATTACAAAACCTTTTTCACAAAAAAAGAAAACATTTTTATATTGACATTTGGAAACCAGACTTTTAACCAATATTTTTTCCTATTGAAAATTTAAAGAAAGATAACACATTTGGTTTTTATTAGGAGGTAAAAAGTGGCAACACTTTCCACCCCAAATCGTTTTTACCCATTTTATATATGATCAAATTAATTCCCGGGTGGAGCTTTGAGTAAACAGTATTTCAAATCCAAGTTGAAATTAAACATAAATAAATTATATAGGAAAATATAAACAGTAAAATTTTTAACTATAATACCTTGGGGTTCGAAAAATAATGTCTTTTTTTTAAAAATTTTTATTTCCCCCGTCAAATACCTTAAAA
>NW_023650156.1:0-6104 GCF_015228065.2 Penaeus monodon | reverse complement strand
ACCCCAATTTTTTACAGCATAAAGTTTCTTCCCATCTTTATTTTAACAGAATTATAAGGTTTGTTGCAAAAAGAAATATTTCTTTACTTTCGTTTATGCATTTGGTGGATGTGTATGTATATATGTCATTTTGTGTATATATAAGATATTAAAATAAGAGTATTTATTTTGGCAATGTTTTTATAGAGAGATACCAGTTGATGAATTTCAAAACCATTTTTATATTTTAATTTGGTGCATTAAAAATACACCCTGAATATCTTGTGATTAATTCAACCTCAACTTGCCTATCTAAATTTGACATCATTGGTTTCCAGACCACAGCCCTGACCACTGATAC
The DNA here is from genome assembly GCF_015228065.2 of Penaeus monodon. Lineage (NCBI taxonomy): Eukaryota > Metazoa > Arthropoda > Malacostraca > Decapoda > Penaeidae > Penaeus > Penaeus monodon. The sequence goes on along the minus strand of NW_023650156.1, from coordinate 5,764 downwards.
TAATACCCCTCCTCAGTGTTTGCTGTTAAAGGGCCGGTCACATTAATCTATTCTGTCCAGAACTGGCTGCTTCCCTTGCTGTAAACGGATCCGAGATGAAAATCCCTCCACAGCGTGAAAATACTCTGTTGGTATTTCATCCCTACCTAGAGCTGAAAGATATTGCCGAAACAAAAACATATAATATAATTACTGGTAAACTCATTACTTGGAATCTTAAAGAAATCATTATATATCATGATAAAAACAAAATGATTATTAGACACAAAGATATATTACATCAAAACAAAGATGTCTCATTAATGTTATAGATGATTTGGATAAACGTTCATTTGACTAACAAACAGAAACATCAACCCACTTCGACACACCAAAAGCTTGGATCTCTTTCCGGAAGTTATTTACACCTTGTTGGATAAAGCGAAAGTCAAAGAGCCATTGTGGAACACCGTTCATAAGGATTATAAAAGCAGGAATGTGAAAAGAACATTAAGGTATGAGCAATGATAAGCAATGAATACCCGAGCTACGCACATCAACTCTACACAAATATTTATATTTCACTTTTCCTGATCTGTTATTTTTACCTCACATTCTTAATCTAAAATATAGGTAAATCTTAAATATAAGTAAAATCCTGTTTTAGTAATGGTATGCAACATTAAGCCATATCATATTAGTGTCTGAAGGAATACTGAATGTAGTGTGATCAATCCCTCTCTGCAGCTGACCAGACTTCGGCAATCCTATCTGGGGATCCTAGGATAGAACAGACTAGTGTGACCTTCGCTTAAACTCTATCCATTCCAAATCATCCACCTGGGTCATTACTCAACCTTCAGAGTACACCCATTCTCTCCTAACATCCTCCACTCCATCTCCTAATACAGTCTTTATTGCTACCCCCACCCCTCTTATTACTACTCTTCATCCTTATTGTATTACTCCCAACAGTACTTACCTCTCTCCATACCACCCCATCTTCTTCTCACCCTCGTCCTTCTACTGTTTCTGCCTCTACAAACCTGTTGAGTACTCTTTTTAGGCCAGCCAAGTGGGATCATTGTTTGTGATTCCCCCTGTAGCCCTTGCTCGAGAATACCCTTCTTTTCCAATGTCTTCAAAAAAACAAGCATGCAAAGTTTCCTTTCACAGTCACTCTAGTCGTTTGTGACCCAGTCCCAAGTTTGTGTATTATCTACCCTGACTGACCTCACTAGCAAACCTATTCCTGCTCAATCTCATTCCTCCTTGTACCAAAACTGTTTTGGACTGATTGTCCTGTCTACAACAAGGAGTCGTCAGATTGTGAAAAGGATTTGCTCGCATGCCTCATCGACTATGATGCAGTAGCAGTCAGTGCTACACTATTCGTCCCAGAGGCCAATGTAAGTCTTACACCAATGTGCCAAGATTAGCTTCGTAGACTGACTGACCTCCGCCATGAAGTTAAATGCCCTGTCCGACCATGTCGACCCCTTCAAATTGCTGTCACCATGTGATGAGCAGAGCAATCGTGGTGGCTCCCATAATGTATTTAATAGGAGCTGCCCTACCTACAAGCTCGAATCAGAAATATCAGTTCTCAGATTCAAACTTGGCCTCACTCTACACGAGGCTAGACAAGAAGGACGCTGACGAGGTTTTTCTCTTTCTACCTATTCCAAAACCACACTTCGCTCTGCTCCCTTCCATCTTCTCAGGAAGTCCAGCATCTCCCCAGTATCTCTTCTCTTACCACGAACCATCCTATCTTTACTCCCCCTCACCATCAAATTCCTTTTCCAGATAATCTCTACCACTTCCCTCCATCCTCCTCCTCCTCCTCAAGTTCCCCTTATCCCTCTTCCTTCCACTCCCCCCCAAAAAAAAACACCCCATCCTCTCCTCCTCCATGTACATCACCAATTCCCTCTTCCCCATTATACTTACTACTCCCACCTGGATGCTCACGTAACTCCCTTGTATCAGAACAATGTCCGGATCCCTCCCTTCCTGACATTCTTCTTGATAGTTACCACCTTCTCCTGTTCCCTATCTCATTCTCGGATTCTTCTACTTTACAAACTACCATTTCTACCCATATTACCCTTTGATTGTTTCAGTATGATTTTGCAGTTTTCCTCATACAGTGTTACTCTCCGTTTGATCTGATAGCCCTATACATTAACCTTTTTTTTTTTATAAATCCTACCTATTCCATTTGCCCGCCCTTCATACCTTTTTCAATACCTACAGCATTCTGCAACTTTTGACATCTAAATTCGTTATCTAATCGTTAACAAATTTCCATACTTTTAGCCACAATACTTTACCACAGTGCTCTATGACCTTTATTTAGCACATCTATTTCTTCTAACTATTAACCACCTTCAATACTTGTACCGGATATGTTTCCATTACCCCAACAAACTGCCATGTCTACGACAAAAAATGGTCAGATTGTGGAGAAGACTTACTCGCCTGCCTCATGGACTATGATGCAGTAATAGTACAATGTTACACCTTTTCCCCTAGAGGCCGTCGTAAGTCCTCCACTAATATTGCCAATAATACTTTCCGTAGACATATCTTTTAATGTTTACATTGGCGGAAAATCCCCTCCGTCAATATCAGAAGCGTTGGCGTCTAGGCCACCCTGTCAAACACAGCCCATGCCCCCTTTGTGCACAACCTGGTCATGATCGATCATACTGCTCTGCACAGTCACGCACATGTGCTAATTGTGGCGGTTCCCATAATGTATTTTATAGGAGCTGCCCATCCTACAAGTTTGAGTCTGAAGTGGCAACTCACAGATTCAAACTCTCTAAATCCAGACACCCGTCTCCTCTACTACTCCAGACTCCAATCACTACTTCCCGGTACTTGACCCTCTCATCCTCACCCACCTTCTCCATCAACCTCTCCCTCCACCCTCATCTGTCCTTTCTTCTCCCTCCATAAGAAAAACTGTTCTCAGACTCCCTAACCGACCCCACTGCAGAAAACTCGAAGACATTCAACACTCTATCTTGACCCAGGATAACATGCCTACACGTCAACCATCCTCAATCTTTCTATTTGATTCCGTCTACAAAGTAACTACCAACATCCCTCCTCCCCCTACTAATGTTCCCCTTACACCCCCTCCCATCCCTCCCAACACTTCATATCCCCCCTGCTTAAGCCGCATCACCCCACCCCTCCTCCTAACTCACTATCCCTCCCGCTTCCCACTGGAAGTGAGCCTTTGTCACAGCAACCCCCTTCCCTACATTCTCTCCCTCTTGATATTCTCACTGAATCTGTGGTCTAATTGCCCTTATACCCCTTTCTCCTTGCTAATCCTACCTTACCCTATGCACATTTTTGCAAAATCCCACACATCTTCCTTTGTCAACTTCAATAAAGTCGCCCTTGTTAATCCTTACCTTCTGAACTGCGACACGACTTATGACGTGTAGCACATTAATCAACTAATCTCTCTTTACCCTTTTTTCTATTACACCGTTCTTAGTGTTATATGACCTTTGTGTACACACACACACACACACACACACAAAACACACACACACACACACACACACACACACACACACACACACACACACACACACACACACACACACACACACACACACACACACACAACACCATATATATATTGTAAGAGGTCTATGAATACTCTGGTACAGAGGCTTTGCAGGGGTAGTGATACTGGTATAACAGCTTCATCCTTTTGCTAATAAAGAGACGCTGGCGACGAACTGCCGGGTCAAACGAGGTCAGAAAACATTGTCATCTACGCCCTCGCTGAATCAATGGTTCTTATTTGGGACTTGGAGCTACGTGGTAAATAGCCATGTGGTCTATTGGTACTTATGTATATGCTACATCGTACTTACTCGCCCCTCGCCCTCGAGGTGCCTTAGATATGCCTCAAGGGTGACCTAATTTGGCTGGTCATCTCGTTCTCGCGTGCGTTGTCCTGGTGCATCTTCGTGGCTGCTCATCCCTGTCGTCCTCTTCTTCCTGGTCCTTGATATAATTTGTCCGTCATCAACGTCCACACGTCCTCGAAAGTCTCGCACAGATCCTCCTTGACTTCGGATTCGTCTAGACCTCCTCGTAGTCTTCGTCCAGGCCTAATTCAGCGGCGTCCTCATCCAAACGTCCTCACAGATCTCGTCCAGGTACTTCACGGCAGCATGCTTGATCTCTATGTCCTCGTAATCTTCATCTGGATCTATGGGAGTTTGGGGCAGGGGCGGCATCCGCGGCAGCTGATACCTGCGCTGGTGAGTTCCTGGTTCTTTGCTGAATCTACGGGCGTCTCGGCAGGCAGCACCCGTCCACTATATCATGTGACATCTTAACACCTGCTCTGACAAACATCCTGGTCCGCAGGTTTATGGCGATCTTCCGATGATGTCCTTCCCACAGCATACTAAGGTGACTGGTTCTGCAGCAGGATCCTCCTTTGGTGTCGTGTCAGTTATCGTCGGTCCGACTGCAATATATAGTCGGGGCACCAGATCATACACATAAGAGCCAGATAGCAAGAGAAAAAGAAAGGCAACAGAGAAGAGGGGTTGTTAATACCACTAGCCGGTTATTTATATAAATTTGCGGTTTTTAATGCTTGTTTTTTTTTATTTGTCTTTTTTTTTCGTTTTTTTATTTTCACAAGATAAAGAAAAAAATAGGAGGACATCATTAGCCATCTGCATGGACCTGTCTTGAACTACCAACCGTCTCTGATAGATATGAGAGTAGATAAGGAAACGACAGTGGCAATCCACAAGGATTTACTTGAACCAATTGTCGTCACACAGAGAAGAAATAAATGTAATTTGTACGTCATGTACGACTCACGCGTCTTGGCTGACAAAATCATAGGCTAAAGAGATACATCATAAATCTTTACGCGGCACTAAGACAATGAAAAGGTTCAGTGTCTTTTGTTCTGCGTGGATGAGTGAGTGAGTAAAGGTGTGTGTGTGTGAGTTACAGTAAGTGTGAATGAGAGTAAAAGAGTGACCTCACACAGAGAATGAATCACAAACACGAATATTAACATTCACTATAACAAAACTGAGCAATGCTAGCTATATAAAATTATATCAACAACCAGACTGAATACAACATTTAATGATATGCGACAGAATGTATGTATTAATGAATGGTGACATGAAAAAAAATATTCACAAGCTTTTAGCAAAAAATCTTCTTGGGGTCAGAAAATAGAAACTGCCGAGGTACATGTCTAATATGTATGTTAGACTCATCGACGGGGTGATCCTATACCCAAAATGCTGTACCTGAAGCGAATGAGCCAGGAATATCTATAAATAACTGCTCTTTTCTGCGTATCTGTGAGGGCTCTCGTGAAAATCCACACGATTATCCACGAATCACATGATCGCCTGGGAATCACCCAAAACATGCAAGCGACTTCAAGAGGGTGAGAATGGTGTGATAAGAAGCGAATAATTATTCTAGCTTAAACCCTAGTCCTACATTAATTAATGGACGTAACCGCGGGTCACACGACTCAAAGTGCCGATCGAATAACTTCGGTTTTACCTACTTTTCGAACATTGGAGCGGAGATCTATTAGGCATTTATGCAACCCGGGTTATATCGGGCATGCCTATGCGCTATGATAGGGGGAAGATCCTACGCTATACTCAATATAATAGATTTTAATAAAATCAAGTTACAAGCTCTGTTTACCACGATAGAACCTGTCACCAATGAGGCAATGCCCCCATTCATTAAT
>NW_023650155.1:0-6105 GCF_015228065.2 Penaeus monodon | reverse complement strand
ACCATGTTTAAGGCCCTTTTGGGGGGCCGGGTTAGGGGAACCCGTTCGGGGCGATCCATGCTTGCGGCGAGGACTTTGAAGTCACAGAAAGTTTTACATCCCTTGGTACGAAAGTCCATATCTTGGGTTGTCAGCCCCGGGAAAAGTCAGTAGACGGTTTGGCCCGGGGAAAACAGGAGCCATGAACTCGATCAACAAGAGCTTTTGGAGATTTTGGGGTACCTTTTGCGGGAAGGCCCCAAGCTGCATATTTTAAAGGGTTTTTGGGTATTTCCAAAATTTTGCTCTATGGAAGCAAAACCTGCCGCTACCCCAGTGCCTTGGAGTCCGCCCTTGATGCATTTTGTAACAAGCCCCTACGCCGGATCATGGGGTCCATTTGGCAGGACCACGTGTCCAACCCGGGGGGTACACCGGGGAGACGGCATGGGACCTGTTACTTGCATTATCCGGGGGTCGCCAACTCAGGGGCCTAGGCCACCTAGCTCGCCCCCCTATGGACGACCCCGCCATTTAGGTTTATCTCTGCCCAGGAAACCCTGGGGGGAGGGACCTGTGGGGCGTCCTAGGAGGGTATGTTGGGCCAAACTCGATGAGACCTGTCGCAAGGAAAATTTGAGGGTTTGGCCCTGTGCCTGCCCGGAGACTCGCCTCGGGGATCCCGTGGGTGGAAGCGAAGGGGGGAAAGCGGCCAAAGCGCCCCCCCCGGCGTTTTGCCCCTTTATGATGGGTTATATATATTATATATATATATTTTAATAATATATATATATTAAAAATATATATTTTACTTTAAAATAAAATAAAATACATGGTGTTTTAAAAGGGACACCCCACCCCACACACAACACACAACCCCACACACACACACAAACCACACCCCAACAATATATATAATATATATAAAATTTTTATATATAGATTAAAATTATATATATAAGATAAATAATAAAATTTAAAAAGGGCCAACAAAACACAAACACCCCACACACAAACACACACACACACACACACACACGCATATAAAATATATATATATATAGAGGATAATTTTATATAAAATAAAAATTATAAAATATATTATAAATATTTTTATAAAATATATATATTATATATAATATAATATATATATAAAATAAAATATATTTTAAAATATATAAACGGGATAAATATATAAATATAATATATAATATAATAATAAAATATATAAAATATAATATAAATATATATACACACACACACCCCACACGCACACCCCACACACACCACACTACCCCACACATATAAAATAATAATTATATTTGAAATATAATATATGATATATAATATATATTTGAAAAATGTATGTATATATACCCCATACACAAACAACACACACACACAAACAACACCTACACACACAAACATATATATATATAATTTTATATAAAATATATATAATATAAATATATATATATATATATTTTATATATAAAATTTGTGGGTGCCCTTTTTGTTTGTGTATGTGTATACACATAAAAAGCATCGCATTTTTTTTGTGACAGAGGAACAGAATGGAAAAGAAACAAAAAACCCCATTTCAGAAAATGTTAAAAAGTGTTTTTCTTAACAATTAAAAACAAGTCTATTCCCCGGGTAAAAAGGGTAAAAGATACAGTTTTAAAAGGTTAGAACAGACACTTTTGCGAACAGTAACCCTGTCTGACCATAATACATCTATAGTTAACTACTGTTTTTCCTTTCAAGTTCAGTTGTGTCATGATGGACAACAAAGCATTTTTTAGTGTCATAGATAGACATATAGAGATAGATGAATACATATATACAGAGAGAGAGAGAGAGAAAGAGAGAGAGAGAGAGAGGAAAAAGGGGGAGAGGGGGTAAGGGGGGAGAGAGTTGGAGGGGAAGAGAGAGAGAGAGAGAGAGAGAGAGAAAAAAATAAAGGGTGTTCGAGGGAAAACCCTGAGACCCATAATTTCCCAAGGAAAAATCAATACGGTAAAAACAAAAACGTTACCTTTAATTTCCAATAATATCCAAGTTTGAGTAGGGTAGTTGGTGAGGATCTTTCAACACGGCAAAAAAGATTTATCTCCCGTGTTAGGGGGGACCTTTGGGGGGCCCCGCCCAAACTTGTAATTTGTAAACAGTTTTGGGGAATTTTTTAAAAGGGGAATTTGGCCGGGGTAATGATTGTTCGGGTTTAATGTTTGGGTTCCCTTTGGGCCCTAGGAGAGAAAACTTTGAAATTTGCAGATCATGGTAAAAAGTATAATGAAGTGTTTGGGACTTTCAGGGGACTTCCCATGAGCTTTTGGGACGGTAGGGCCTTTTATAGGGTTTCTGGGCCTAGAGGTGTTGTGATTCATGGTGTCACTCTTCGATACGATTTACATAAGGAATTTTTAATGATATTGAGTATGCCGGTTTGGGGAAAAAGGTTTACACAGTACGTCAACAAACGTAGGAAAGGGACCGGGGGGTTTACACCCCCACACCTTGTTCAGCAGATTCCTCCCCCTTGGGGTATGCGGGGTTCCCCCCCCACCCCTCTTTTCGCACGGGAAATTTAGCATCCACCTCAAAGGGAACCGCCACAAAAAAAGGACACTTTTTCGTAAGACGAAAAAAGGAGAACGGAAAAGGGTTCAACCCCAAAAGCGTCCAGCCCACCATTAGTCTTGGGGCCCCCGGGGGACAGGGGTTTATTTTGGGGGGTAATCTCCCTTCAGAAAATAAACCATAAAGGGAAAGCCCCCTTTTTTTTTGACCCCCCCCAAGGGCCATCTCTCCCCTCGCTCACAGTGGGTGGAAAGCTCCCACATGTCGTTATTTATGTTTGGCAACAGTAATAAACCCAACCCCTCAAAATGTTTAAATTTAATTCCCCTACCAACCCGCTTTTTCGCCAAATCCCTGTTCCCCAATCCACGCTATCTCCAAAAAGCACCCCTTTGGGGAAAGTGCCTCCCCCCTTTTTTAAAAGCCCAGCAATCTCTACCAATTTCTTTGTTTCGCACCTACCCACCCCATTTGTCGTCCTACTATTTCGGGGTAACCACTCACGCCGGTGCTATCTCCGGGGAAAGGGTCGGGGATGATGATATCCTCCCACTTAGGCCCCCACACTCGCAAATCCCTCCCCTTCCCTCGCAAGCCTTCGCAAACCCCTCGTCAGCAAAAGCCGGGTTCTACCTACCCCCAACCAAACACTTCCTCGTTACTATTGAAAGTACCTGTCAGTGCCATATTAACTATTGCCTTCCCTATCCCCAAACCCACCCTTGATCCAATTTGGCCCCTTCATTCAAATTGAAGTACACCCCCAACTAACGAACAAAATCACTAACTCTTTTACTACATAAACTTCCCCCCGCTGTCAACCTTTGTTTGTTTTTTTTTTTTTTTTTTTCCACCACCGAAAAAAACCAAAAGTGACACCCCATTTTTTACCACCCCACCTCTTTCCCCTGCCAAACCCCATACGTTTTATTATATTTTTAGTTTTAAAATCATTTTTGCCTCACATCGCACGGGTTTAAAAATATATTATTCACCCAAAAAAACAAATGATTACCTTCAATTTTAATTAATTCTTTTTATGTTCGGTTTTTTACTCATTTATCATTTTTATTGCTTTCAAAATTAATAAAAATTATCTATTTTTTTTTTATATTTTATGCCTTTAGAAAATTATTTCTTTAAACTATTTTGTGTATTTTTAGTCTGTGAAAATAAAAGTATTTTCGTTTTCCTTATATAAATATTTCTTAATATTTGCTGGGCTAATCAAACCGCTCATTTACACATAGTTTTAGATAAACCTGACAAAACTTTATTCCCAAAAACCCCCTGCCCACCTACACGGGAATTCACTCTAGGATTTAAATCTTACTGAGTCCCAAAACCCTTTTATAAACTTAAAACTGAACCCAAATTGCATTTAGGGACGCTCTCTCGCAGTGCGAAAATCTTGTCCTCAGTAATGCTGGAATTATGCTTCTTTAGTTTAAAGTATTGGCGAATATGAAACCTGTAACAAAACTGAGGGGTAGTCTTTTCTGTTGCAAAAAAATTTGGTAACGTTTGGGAAAACGCATACATCAAATATTTTATATGGGCCCTTACAAGATTATCCCCAAAAAATTTAATTTTAACCCCGGCTCATGGCCGTAAAGGGAAAGGAACCCGGGCGCCCGCCGCCCCGGGAAATTTTTAAGGGCTCATACGTTTAAAAGGGGCCCGAGATGCGCCGAGGCACCCCACTGTTAAATTATCACACGTTAATTTAAGCCGGGCCAGGGCCGTAAACAAAGGGAAAACCCGCCCGCCAAAACCGAGAAATTTCGCCCACTTCCCCTCATACGATTGAAGCGTCGAAGGGCGGCACTGTTAAAAAAAGTGCCCTTTTGTCCGAAAACTAATTTCTTTCCCATTTTGCCCCAAGATTATGGAGTTTTTGTCCAAAAAAAATTTTTCTCTCTTTAAGTGATGGTTTTCTGTACTGAACCCTTTCTAAAATTAACAAATCCAAAGTAATTAAACCCCCTCATTGGGGGACGTTTCCCTTTTTGGCAAAAATTTTTTTATTACACTTTATTTGTCTTGAAAATTGGGAAGGTGATTGACAAACTTAAATACTATCCTCCTCCCTTTGCCGTTTTAAATTTTTTCGCTTTTTGAAGACGAGGGAACCCTCCTCGCTACTGAATGTTGCACCTCCTCCACACCCGCTACCCCCGGGGCCCCAAAAGACGACCCGAGCGACCATCGGATTTACCAGGATCCATCAGTAGATATGAACAGAACCTGTATCTCTATGCGGGGACTGCAGTGTTCCAGGCGTTGCAGATGGCTCGAAGGGCGAGCCTTGCGCTTGGCCCAGCGATGTCAAAAAATACGTAGCACGCCCGAAAGGTACCCCTTCACATCTCTCTTCAACAGCTGTCCTTTTTCCTTGGGCGGGGTGCAGGTCCGCCCCCGCCCTTTTCTTTTCGCACAAAAAAATAAAAAATTTATTTCCCCGAAGGGAACCCCCACATGAAAAGGGGACGGCAAAAAAGAGGGACACGGCAACAGGCCAAAACCCAGGCCTCCCCCCACCTCGTCCTTGACCCGGGGGGCTCTTGGGGTTTACGTTTTTTACTTTTAACAAAAAATTCCCTCAAGCCCCAAGGCCCTTTTTTTTTTGACCCCCCCAAGTCCCTTTCTCACGCTCGTCATATTGGTGGGCAGTGTGTGTGTGTGTGTGTGTAGGGATATAATATATAAATAAATTATATATATATATATTAAATATATAATATATAATATATATTGTTACGCCGGGCCCCCTCGTCTCTTTTGCCCCCAACACCCAAAGGGAGGTAGGCAGACAGCGTGTTATCCCCAGGGTTTGGGAACCCCTGAACAGCCCCCAAAAGGCACCGAAAAAAACCCACAGGTCCCGAACACCAGGAAGGAAACGCCAAGTGAGAGGGAGGGCCCCGAAGTAAACACAAAAGAAAGTTTTTTTTTATTTACACAAGTTTTTTACCCGTACCTTTTCTTAGGGACAATACAGGGGGGAAACCAGCAAGTCAAACAAACACAAAAACAGCTTATAACAGGGGGAACCCCCAGGGTTTTTCTCAGGGCACAAGGCACACACGAGGGCTTCCAGGAGCAGCACCCAACTGCGTCTCTTGGCTTGTTTCCCCTTTCTCCCCCCGCTCACAGCCAGCTGGTCATGTTTGCCCCGGTCCCTTTAGTTTAAAACATGCCCCGGTCATCCTTTTCATGTTAACAAGGTTCGCCCCAGAGGGGCAAAGACCCAATGGCGTAGGGACTATCCCCCCCTATCAAGCAGACGAACCCCCTCTGCTTGACATACCAAACCTGAAACCCAAAATACAGAAAATTTTAATAAAAAATTTGTCCTCAGGGAAAAGAACCCAAAAATTTTTTTCAAACAAAAGTAACTGTAATTGAAATAGTTCTCAGAAACCAAAAAATCTTTTATCCAGGCAGCTTTCTTTTCTCTTTGCTGGAGGGCCCCTGGAGGAGGTGGGGGGCGGCTGGGGAGATTTGGGAGTGGCACCCAGAGGGGTATCCCTGACCCCCAAA
>NW_023650154.1:5000-6105 GCF_015228065.2 Penaeus monodon | reverse complement strand
AGACGACAGCATTCGCAGAGAAAAGAATGAGGAGGACCATGCACAACGACATAAATAATTTTTTTATTCCTTAAAAAAAGGGTCAACAAAGACGCGATAAGAAAATGGTAGTTTTCCAAAGGAATAAGATATATGAATAAACCCCAAAGGCAAAGTGGAAAAAATAAAAACTTTTATTGAATACAATTAAATATCAAGCAATTTTAATAATATTTTAGGTTATGAAGAAAGGGAAGACATGTACCAAAATACAAAACGGAAACGAGGTCATTCGGTACGATTTATTTAAATAAAAAAAGAGTTTTTTGTATGGTTTAGGTGGTTTAAAATGTGTGTTTATATATGGGGCTGGGTGTTTATGTGTTTTTTTATAGTGTGTGTTTGTGTATTGGGGGTAGTGCTTTTTTATGTGCGTTAACGCGTGTGTTTTAAGTATGTGTGTGTGTTTTATATAATATAAATATTTTAAATTAAAAAATTAATATATATATTAAATTTTTATTAATAAACACACACACTACTTTAACACACACGTCGTTAAACACGACAAAAAATAAGACAACACACACAACACAAACACCCCACATATAAATAAAACATAAAAAAAGCCAATATAAAAAACCACACAACTTAAACACACACAAAAACACATACACACACTTTTTTATATTAAAAAAAAATGTCCCGAATGACCGTTTCCCGGGTTTTTCTTTAATTTGGATACATGTTTTCCCCTTTTTCAAATCCAAAAATATATGAAAAAATAGTTTGATATTAATTGTATGTCATAAAATTTTCTTATTTTATCCATTTGCTTTGTGTTTTTTCATATATCTTATGTCCTTTGGGATAAATGAAATTATTTTTATCGCGTTTTGTTGATACTATTTTTAGAGAATAAAAAAATGTATTTATGTCTGTTGTTGCATGGGGGCTCCTTTTCTTTTCTTGCGAATGCATGTGCCTAAAAAGGCTTCCCCTTTTTTTGTTTATTATGTATTTTAATAATTTTTTTTTGTTGTGAATTCATTACATTTTTCTAGACACACATACGGTCGAGAATGTCACGAAGAGTGGGGCTGAAAAATGTTTAAGGAATCAACGT
>NW_023650152.1:5000-6105 GCF_015228065.2 Penaeus monodon | reverse complement strand
TCTCCGGTTTTTTAAAGATTTGAACCATTGTTGAAATTGCCGCATGTAGGATGATCCCCCGCGGGGTTAGCCATCGTTGGGACATGGGTAGGGTTGCCTCGTGATCATTAACCTGCTTACTTCGAAAAGGTTGTGTGTTCGCTGTGTCATTAATTTTTATGTCACCTGTCACCTACTTTGGAGGGATACTCGTCTGTAGAACATCATAGTTTTTATTAACTTATGATGCGTCATGTACGAACATAAAATGCACAGTGAAAGGTAGGTTAATGATTTCCGGTATTGATCATGTTGTTGGGACATTGGTTGGGTTTTTTCGGTTTGGGGTTTCGTCAAGGTCACTGATACTTTCACTGTCCACTGACTACTTTCACTTTCATGTACGTAGGTGAAGGTGTTCAATTGTCATGATCACTATTGGGGGGTATGTTGGGAAAAAATTTCTATTGTGTTTGTTTATAATATAAATAATTAATTAATAGTTAATTTTTTTTTTTTTTTTTTTTTTTTCGTATGACAAAAAGTGTGTGTGGGGGTTTATGTGGGTTGTTGTGGTGATTGAATAGAACACAACACCACCAAACAATGTGTCCAAGATGCACTACTGTGTGTTTGTGTGGGTTTTATGTGTGGTGTTAAAATATATGCATATGTGTGTTTTTTATATATAATATATATATATATATATATATATATTATCTATATATATATATAATATAATATAATATATATTATATTAATATATTTATTTGTGTCTGTTTGTGTGTGTGTGTGGTATGTGCGCGTGTGTATGTGTGTGATTAGAAATAAAAAACACACACACACACACAAAACACACACACACACACAACACACACACATACCAAAACATATATATGTATATATATATAATATATAAAATATATAATATATATATATATATATATATATATATATATAGATATATAATAATATAATAATATATATATAATATTTTATAATTTTAACATATATGTGTGTGGGGGTGTGTGTGTGGTGTGGGTGTGTGTGTGGGGTGTGTGTGAATGTGTGTGGTGTGTGTGTGTGTGTGTGTGTGTGTGTGTGGTTGTGTGGGTGTGGTGGGGTG
>NW_023650151.1:0-2500 GCF_015228065.2 Penaeus monodon | reverse complement strand
TTATTTAAATATATATATATATATATATATTATATATATTTTCTTCTTTTTTAAAACGGTAGGTTCATGTCTGAGCCGCCGTGGTCAAGATGTACTTATTGTGTTTTCATGTTGGAGCTCTTGGGTGAGTACGTGGTAGGGCCCCAGTTTCCTTTTCCCCGGAGGTCCGGGGTTACCTTTTAGGGAAAATTCTTCTATTTTTATCCGGGGTTTGGGACCACTTTACTTGGGCTGGCTTTGGGCCCCCCAGTGGGTAGGTAGGCAATCGAGGTGAATTCCTTTCCCAAGGGAAAAACGCGCCGGCCGGTGACTCGACCCTTAAAAAAGATTGCCCTCGTGACGTCCGCGCTCAACCATTTGCCACCGCGCCCCAGACGATAAGGGCTTCCATGTTTTTTTTTTTGGCAATTTTGAGCGGTGGGTTTTGCCAAATTTCCTTTCCGCCCGGGTTTTATCGATCCCCATCTCTATTTACCCCCGGCATGACTTGGGTGGGTTGGCCCCCCAAAGGTGGCAGGAATCGAGGTGAAAATTCCCGCCCAAGAGAAACAAAGCGGCGGCGGTGACTCGAACCCCGAACCAGATTGCCGTCGTGACAGTTGGAGTCCGACGCTTAACCCCTTCGGCCCCCGCGGCCCCCCCTTATTAAAATTTTAATATATATTATAATAAATATATATAATTTTATATATATAATATATATAATTATATATTTTATTACATTTACAATGCAAATAAATCTAGTTTGTGCATGGTGGGTTTTTCTAAGAATATGTGTGTAATACTAAAATTATATTATAATTTTATATATTTATATATATAATTTTTATAAAATAAAAATATTATATTGTATGTTTTTAGATTTGCTGCCCGATAGATAGTGATAGGGATGTAGAAGTAGTAATTAAATAGATAGTGTTAGCAGTAGTAGATATCTGTGTGTGTGGGTTTTTGTGTCTGTGGTAGTATATTGAATTTATATAGATATAGATAGATAAAAGATAGTAATAATTATTTATAGTAATATTCCTCTATAAATAATATAAATTTTAATAATATATATTATATATAATTTTATAATAATATATAACAAACACACACACACCCCACACACAAACCACATACACAAAAAACACACAACACACACACACACACACACACACAACACCACACACACACCACACTACACACACACAAACAAACAAACACCAAAACAAACCACACACACACAACCCAACAACACAACCCCAGCACAAACACCACACACCCAGAACCCCCACACACACAAATATATAAATATATATAATAAATAAAAAAAATAATATATAAAACAGGGTTTTAAATAAAAAATATAAGAAAAACAAGATAAATAATATTATATATTAATATATAATAATATATATATATATTTTTTTAAAAAAACCCCTAACCCCCCCCCCACGCACCACCACCACACACAACCACACCCACACACACACACCACACCCCACCACACACCACACACACACCCCCCCCACACACACCCCCACCAAAATATATATATTTATATAATAATATATATATATATAAGAGAGAGAGAGAAGAGAAGAGAGAGAGGAGGAGGAGAGAGAAGAGAGGGAGAGAGGGTGACAGATAGATAGATAGAAGATAGATACACACACACCACCAAAACATATATTAAAAATAATAGATAGAAGAAACCAAAACAAACACAAAAACACACACACAAACAACACAACAAACCGCACACAACACACCACACACCAACAACACCACACACACACCACACACAAAAAACACATACACACACAACACACACATTATATATAATTAAATATTTAAAATATATTATAATATATAATTTAATTATAATGTATATATATATATAATTATATAATTTTATAAATATTGTATTATGTATGTTATAATTTAAATTTTACATATAAAATTTTATTTTTTTATATATATATATATATTATATATATAATTTAATATATATAATATATTTTATATAAACATATATATGTATACATATATTATATACAAGGGATTATTTTTTATATATGTATATATAAAATTTAATAATAATAAATATATATATATAATAATTTTTTAACAATATAAAGGGCCCCCAAAACAAAAAAAAAAAAAGCCAATAAAATAAAAAAAAAAAAAAAAAAAAAAAAAAAAAAAAAAAAAAAAACCAAACCAACCCCAAAATAAACAAAACTATAAAATAATATATAATAATAATAAATATTATATTATAATATTTTATATATATTATATAAAACCCAAAAAACCCAAACCCCAAAATTATATATATATAATAAAATAAAAATTTTATTATATATAAAATAAATTTTTTTTTATTTTTTTTTTTTTTTTTTAATTTAAAAAATTTTTTTTTTTTTGTTGTTTTGTTTTTTTTTTTTTTTTTAATTATTAATTATTTTATATTATTTTTTTTTTTTTATATTATTAATTTTTATTTAAATTT
>NW_023650148.1:0-6107 GCF_015228065.2 Penaeus monodon | reverse complement strand
AAATTATTATTAATTTATTATAAGTTAATATATAATTTTTCATAATGAATAATAATAATAATAAATAATAATAATAATAATAATAATAATAATAATAATAATAATAATAATATAATAATAATAATAATAAAATAATAATAATAATATATAATGTAATAATAATGATAATAGTAAATATTAATAATCATCAAATGTTATCCAATTCCTTTATTCTCATTTATCATCTTATGTCATGATAATAGAATTGGTAATTATTACCCTATTCCCCAATAATTCCAGAATCATAAATGAATGGAAAAAACGTCATTTGGAGTCTACTTCTCAAAAGGCTATATTCGCTAGATTTTGCCGCTTTTTCGTATTTTGGTTTTTTTTTATTTACCTTTTTGTTATTATATACATAATTCATGTTATTATCATATTATCATATTATCATCATTATTGTTACTTCATCATCATTCTATCATTATCATCATCTTATTACATCATATTGCAATTATTATCATTATGCATTATTATTATATTATTATTGCAATTATTGCAGTATAATCTATAATTACATTATACTAATAACAATAAAAATAATAAGTAATAACAATAATAATAACAATAATAGTTTCATAAATATTTATTATATTATATTAATATCGTATTACTGTATTATTACTGTTATAATAATTAATTTTACAATATATACCAGTAAAAATAATAATAATGATAATAATAACAATAATAATATTAATAACAATTATAACATTATTATTATTATAATTATATATTATTTATTATGTATTATTGACAGTATAATATATTTTTGGCAATAATAATAATAATTAAATAATAATAATAATAATAATAATAAAATAAATAAAATAATATAATAATAATAAATAATAATAATATAATAATAAAATAAATGATAATAATGATAATAATAATGATAATAGTAATAATATAATAATCATAAATGTTATCAAATTCTCTTTTTTCTCACTTTTATCAAATTTGTCTATTAATAGAATTTCTGTAATTATTTCATTATACCCTAATAATTGCCAGAATCATCAAATGAATGGAAAAAACGTCATTTGGAGTACTCTCAAAATGCTATATTTCGCTAGATTTTGCAGCTTTTTCGACTTTTGGGATTTTTTTTCTTTTTACCTTTTTATTTTTGATATAAATGGAACAATACCTGTTGATTTCATCATTATTATCATGATTTCGTCATTATATCGTTATCATCATCATTATCATCAATTATCATCATCATTATCATCATTATTGCCATTATTATCAGTATTATTGTAATTTTGCATTTATAAATAAATTTTACATCTATACTAAGAACAAAAAATACAATAATAATAGTGATAACCCCCAATAATAATAACAAAATTAAACGTTTCTATAATCATTATTTATATCATATCTTCAATAATTTCGTTATTACTGTTAATTATTACTGTAATACTAATTATTTTACCAATTATATACAGTAAAAATAATAATAATTGATAAATAATTAACAATAATAATATTATAACAAAGATTAAAACAATAATTATTATTATAATTATACTTATTATTAGTATTATTGTTATTATTACAGTTATAATTATTTTTTGGCAATAATACTAATAATTAAAGTATAATAATAATGCTAATAATAATAATAATAAAAATTAATAATATCAATAATAATAATAATAATAATATAATTAATAATAATAATGATGATAATTAATGATGATACTAACGATAATGTAATATATAGTAATAACATCAAGGTTATCCAAATTTATGTTTATTCTCACTTTTATCATCCATTATTGTCATGATTAATAGAATTCTGGTAAATTATATCATTATTACCCTATAATTGGCCAGAATCATCAAATGAATGAAAACAATGTCATTTGGAGTCATACTCTCAAAAGGCTATATTTCGCTAGAATTTGCAACTTTTTCGACTTTGGGATTTTTTTTCTTTTACCTTTTATTATATATGGACCACAATTCCTGTTTAATTATCATCATTATATAATGATTATCCATTCATTATATCGTTATCATCATTCATTTCTCATTATCCATCATATCATCATCATTATCATCATTATTGCAATTATTATCATCATTATTGCAATTATTATCATATTATGCAATTATTGCAGTTATAATATAGACTTTACATCTACACTATTAACAAAATACAAGAATAATAGTTAAATAAAACCATAAGAATAACAATATAACGTTTCTATAATCATTATTTATATCCTATTCAATTAATATCGTTATTCTGTAAATATTACTGTTATAATAATTATTTTTACCAATTATATAACAGGAAAAATAATAATATGATAATAATTACAAGAATAATATTACTAAACAAATATTATAAACAATTAGTATATTATATATACACCTCTATTATTATTATTGTGATTATTACAGGTTATACTATATTTTTTGGCAATAATACTAATAATTAAAAGTAATAATAATAATAATAATAATAATACTAAATAATAATTAATAATAATAATAATAATAATAATAATAATAATGAAAATAATGATGATAATGAATGATAATAGTAATAATATTTAATAATTCATCAAATGTTATCCAAATTCTCTTTATTCTACTTTAATCATCATTATTCATGATTAATAGAATTCTGGTTAATTTATTATCATTATACCCTATAATTGCCAGAAGCATCAAAATGAATGGAAAAAACAGTCACTTTTGGGGTCTACTCTCAAAAGGCTATATTTCGCTAGATTTTGCCGCTTTTTCGACTTTTGGGATTTTTTTTCTTTTACCTTTTTATTATATATGGGACACAATTCCTATTATTATCCATCATATTATCATGATCATCAATCATTAT
Source organism: Penaeus monodon (assembly GCF_015228065.2). NCBI lineage: Eukaryota > Metazoa > Arthropoda > Malacostraca > Decapoda > Penaeidae > Penaeus > Penaeus monodon. The sequence continues at coordinate 3,202 of NW_023650148.1, read as the reverse complement.
TATCGTTATAATCATTCATCATTCATTATCATCATATCCATCATTATCTCATAATTATCATCATTATTGCAATTATCCATCATTTTTGCAATTATATCATTATTAATTGCAATTATTGCAGTGTATAATATATAATTTTACATCTATACTAATAACAAACTACAATAATAATAGAATAACAATAATACTAACCAATAATAAAAGTTTTCTATAATCATATTTATATCTATTTCAATTAATATCGTTAATACTGTACTTATTAGGTTTATAATAATTATTTTTTACAAATTATACTACGTAAAAATAATATCATGATAATATACAATAATAATATTAACATAACAATATATAACAAGTTAGTTATTATTATAATTATACTTGTTATTATTATAATTGTTATTATGACCAGTTATAATATTATTTTTTGCCATAATTTACTAATAATTAAGTAATACTAATAATGATAATAATAATAATAATAATAATAATAATAAAGATAATAATAATAAATAATAATAATAATAATAAAGAATAATAATAATAATAATGATGATGATAATAATGATAATAGTAATATATTAATAATCATTTCAAATGTTATCCAAATTCTCTTATTCTCATTGGATCACATTCTTGTCATAATTAATAGAGGTTCTGGTAAAATTATTATCATAGTACCTACTTAATGGCAGAATCATCAAATGAATGAAAAACGTCATTTTGGAGTCACTCTCAAAAGGCTATATTTCGCTAGATTTTGGTCGCCTTTTTCGACTTTTAGATTTTTTTTCTTTTTACCTTTTTTATTATATATGGGGACACAATTCATCTATTAATCATCATATTATCATGATTATCATCATTATTACGTTATCATAATGCATTATTCATCTTATCATCCTTTCATCCTTCATTATCATCATTAATGCAATATTACCCTCATTATTGCAATTATATCTTTTTATTGCAATTTTTGATTTTAAAAATTTTAATTTTACATCTATATAATAAAACTCAATAAAAATATAATAAAAATAATAAAAAAATAAATCTATAATCATTATTATACATTATTTAAAAATTAACGTTATTACTTAATATTACTGTTATAATAATTTTTTTTAAAATTTATACTCCCAGTAAAAATAATAATAATTGATAAAATAAAAAAAAAATTTTAAATAACAATATTATAACAATTAGATTATATAATTATACAAATTATTTTTATTATTGTTATTATAAATTTATAAAATTTTTTTTGGCAATAATACTAATAATTAAAGTAAAAAATAATGATAAAAAATAATAATGATAATAAAAATTTAAAATAATAATAAAAAACGTCAAACGTCTTTTTGGATTTACTCTCAAAAGGTTATTTTTTCGCTAATTTTGCCGTTTTTTTCGATTTTTGGGGATTTTTTTTTTTACCTTTTTTCTATTATATATGGAAAAATTTCCTCTTTAATATTATTATCAGGTTTATCATCTATAGTTATCATCATCTTATCATCATTATCTTTCATTTATATTTTATCATCATTATGAAATTTATTATCACATATTGAATTTTCATCATCATTAGCAATTTATTATCATTTATTGCAAATTTCCCGTTAAAATATAAATTTACATGTAACTAAAAACAACTACAAAATAATAGTAATAACAATAATAATAACAATAAAAACGTTTTTAAAATATTATTTAATCATTATTTTAATTAATTTCGTTATTCGAAATTATTACTTTTAATAATAATTTATTTTACAATTATTCCAGTTAAAAAAATAAAAAATGATAAAAATAAAAATAAAATATTAAAACAAATTAAAACAATTAGTATTATTATAATTATATTTAATTATTATTAGTTATTTTACAGTTAAAAATATTTTTTAGCAACAATACAATAATTAAAGAATAAAAAATGATAAAAAATGATAATAATAATAAAATAAAATAATAATAATAATAAAAAAATTAATAATATAATAAAATAAAAAAAAAAAAATAATAAAAATAAAATAATAATAAAAATGCTAAATAAGAAAAAGAAATAATATTAATAATCATCAAGTTATCCAAAATTCTCTTTATTACCTTTTTCATCATTATTGTCATGTTTAATAAAATTTTGGGTAATTTTTATCATTTTTACCCTAAAAATTTGCTAGAATCTCAAATAAAAGAAAAAAAGTTATTTGGATCTACTCTCATAAGGTATATTTCGCTAGATTTTGCCGTTTTTTCATTTTTGGGGATTTTTTTTTTCTTTCCCTTTTTTTTTATAAGGGACACAATTCCTGTTATTTCATCATTATTATCAGATTATCACATTATTATCGTATCATCATCATTATTTTTACATCATTATATCATCTTTATTGCAATTATTATCACATTATTGAAATTTAATCTTTATTATTGCAATTATTGCACAAATATAAACTTTACTCTATACTAATAACAACACAATAAAATAGAAAACAATAAAATAACAATAATAATTTTCTATAATCTTATTTATATCTTTATTTCAAAAATTTCTTTATTACTGTAATTATTATTTAAATAATTATTTTTTACAATTATAATCCAGAAAAAGAATAATAAGATAATAAAACAATAATAATATTAATAACAATATTATAACAATTAGTTATTATAAAAATACGTTTATTTTTATTTTTATTATACAGTTAAAAAATATTTTTTGGGCAAAAAATTTTAAATTTAATTTAAAGTAAAAATAATAATGAAAATAAAATAATAATAATAAAAATAATAATAAAAAAAATTTAAAAAATAATAATATTAATAAAAATAATAATAATGATAAAATAATAATAATAATAATAATAATAATAATAAAAAAATAAGATAAAATGATGATAAAATGATAATATTTAATAATATTAAAATCACAAATTTTACCCAAATCTCTTTATTTCATTTTTTTCATCTTTTATTGTCATGATAATAGAATTTGGTAATTTATTATCTTTATTACCTAATAATTGCCAAAAACATAAAATGAAGGGAAAAAAAAACGTCTTTTTGGAGTCTACTCTCAAAAGGCATATTTCACTAGTTTTTCCCGGGTTTTTTGATTTTTGGGGATTTTTTTTTTTTACTTTTTTTTTCTTTTATATATGGACACAATTTCCGGTTTTTATTATAAATTTTAAAATTTTTA
>NW_023650147.1:15000-32628 GCF_015228065.2 Penaeus monodon | reverse complement strand
CTACCCCCAATCATGGTCTTCAATACTAGGTACTTCTTATAAAATCTTTCATTTTTACCAATAAATTTTCCTTAGGGGATTGGGAGGATTTTTCCCTTTTTCCCTTTTTTGGGGCCCGGGAACCATTCGATTCCATTCTGCCTTTGAAGCTGGAAAAGGTTCCAGAGGACTTGTTGCTAGAGGGAATGGGGGGGGTTTGCATTGTCTCAGGGGGGAGCAGATTTTTTAAAATTTGTAGTTCTCAAATTGAATTCTTCTTTCCTACCCCCCACCCCCAGGAGTCCGAGGGAAGCTATAGTTGGGTTAAAAATCTCCCAAAGCCACGGGGGTAATGGGGAAATATCCCACCCCAATTACAGTACTGAGGCGTCGCGGACCTATGCACTATGATAAACATGCTTTTTGACCCTAGCCAATTTGACCAGAAATTTGGATTTTTCGGGGCCAATCAACCCAACTGTCAAACCAAAAAGGGGAAAAAAGGGGTGTTCGCTATGCAGGTGCGGGTGTGCACCCCTCGCTCGCCTCCAGACCCCTGTCCCGGGTATACGGGTGCCTGCCCAGCAAACCACTGGGAGATTCCCCCGGGCCAAAGATGGAAAAACCCCGGGGGGTGCACCATCCCCTCCTACCTTTGCTGCACCGGAAGCCTTTTGTCCTCACCCTCCGGGTGCCCCTTAGGGGAAAAAAAAAAAGCTATTTCTTTTACCAGGGGGCCCCGTGGCCCAAGCCCCAAAGGAACCATTCACTCACGGGGGTAAATGACGATGTTATTGACCTCACTTGACCGTCGTTCGCCCGCGCCCAGCGTGCAGGTGGCCTACCCCCCTCCGGGAGGGTTTACCCGACGTAGCCCCTCTACGCCTTTCCCCTTTAAAAAGACATCGTCTCGTGTGTTCCAATCTGTGTGGTCTGTACCCGTTTTATCTGGGAGGGGGGGCGCGCATCCCCCGGGGCCCCAAAACCAACCCCACCCCCGATGAAAACTCTCGCCGCTTTCCCAAAAAGTCTAAGAAAAAAAACATGGTCATTAGGGGCCCTTTCCCCCCCTTCCCCTTTTTTTTTTTTTTGCTTCCCTTTTATAAAAGTTTTAACGTTTTTTGTTGGGGAAAAAAAAAAAAAAGTGCTAAACAGCAAATGGCATGTTTTTCACAAAATTCTTTCGATCCAATCATTACCGTGTGATTAAGTTTTGGTCAAAAAAAAAATCCTCGTAGTTAATAGTTTTAAATTAAATTTTTTCCCTTTTTCGATTTTGTTGTTTTATTGCCGAATTTAACGGGTTTTTGATTTTTTATTATCACTAATATTTCATTTTTCTCATTCCTCCCTTTCCCAATGCCGCGCTTTCTCTTTTTACTGGGTCGTAGGGTTTGGGCTTGACCCGACCTCCCTTTTTCTTTTCGGCAAAATAGGGGATTACTGTATACGGGTTTCATTGCTTTTTTTGGGGCATGTTCTTGGCGCTAGAAGGGGGTTTTATGCGATTTATTTAAAAATTTTTATATTTTAATATAGCGTAGGGTCTCCCTCATATCATAGTCACAGATTGCCGATATTAACCTGGGTTGCGTAAACCCCCAAATAGATCTGCGCTCTGACTCAAAAAGTAGGCACAGGTAAAACCGAAGTTATTAGTTTGATCGGCAACTTTGAGTTGGTGTTTACCCGTAGTTACGTCCATTAAATAATGTCGGACTAGGATTTAAGCTAGAATATTATTCACTTATTAATCCACACCCTTCTCACCCTCTTGAAGTTCTTGCATGTTTTGGGTAATTTTTCCCGGGGGTCGTGTGATTCGTGATAATTTAGATACCCTCAGGAATGTCAAAGCGCCCATCACAGATACGCAGAAAAAAGCAGGTTATCTATAAATTTTCCTGTCTCCGTTGCTTCATTTACGGCATTTTGGGTATAGGATCCCCCCCGTCGATAAAATCTAACATGCATAAAATCTAACATGCATTAGCATTGCTAATTTACCTAGTTTTGTTATAGTGAACATTAAAATTCGTGTTTGTGATTCATTCTCTGTGTGAGGTCACTCTCGCTGTAGCACACACACACACACACACAATTATTAACTCACTCAATCTCCACGCAGAACAAAGACACTGAAACCTTTTCTTAATAGGGTTTGCTGGGTGGGCTTAGTGCCGGCGTAAAGATCTATGAAGTAGCCCGCAATTTTGTCGGTCGTGACGAGTGATTCGAACATTTGTTTCTTCTCTGTGTGATGACAATTGCTTCAAGTAAATCCTTGCAGTCTTTCCCCTTATCTACTCTCATATCTATCAGAGACAGTTTTGGGAGTGGCAGATCGCTACTGACGTTTTCCCTCTCTTATTTTCTTCTTTATCTTTGTGAAAAAAAACACAAAACGAAAAAAAAAATGAAAAAAAAATAAAAAACAAAATTAAAAACCCCAAATTTTTTAATAAATACCGGCTAGTGGTACTTAACACCCCCTTTTCTCTGTTGTCTTTCTCTTTCTCTTGCTATCTGGCTTATGTGTATGATCTGGTTCCCCGACTATTACTGCAGTGGGAAACCGACGATAACTGACACGGCCCCGAAGGAGGACCCTGCTACAGAACCGGTCACCTTAGGATGCTGGGAAGGACGTCATCGGATGATCGCCATAGCCTGTGGATCAGGATGTTCGTCAGAGAAGTGTTAAGCCGTCCCTGATTGTGGGGCGGGCGCTGCCTGCCGAGATCCCGTAGATCCAGCGAAGAACCAGTCGCCCCGGATGTAGTGGATGGGGCGACGCCGGGCCGACGCCTGCAGATCCAGTCAACTCCGGAGGTTATTAGTGCAGGTATCAGCCACCGAGATGCCACCCCCCTGCCCGATGCCGTAGATCCAGATAAAGATTTCGAGGACGTGAAAATTGAGCAAGCAGCCGAAAAGGACCTGGGAAAAGATCTTGGAGGACGTGTGGACGAGGACGCCGCCGAGTTAGGCCTGGACTAGGACTACGAGGAAGTCTAGCGAATCCGAAGCCAAGGAGGACCTGTGCGAGACTTTCGAGGAGTGTGACGTCGAGGACGGACGGATTACACCGAGGACCAGGAAGAAGAGGACGACAGGGACAAGAAACCACAAAGATGCACCAGGACAACACACGCGAAGAAAGAGACGACCAGCCAAGTTATGTCACCCTTGAGGCAAATCTAAAGGGGCCTCGGGGCGAGGCGGGTAGGGGGCCGAGCAATATGGCATATACATAAAGTCTATTTCTGTTACCAGTGACCACGTGGCTCCAAGTCCCAAATAGGAACCATTCACGTAAATGACGATGTTATCTGACCTCACTTGACCCGGCAGTTCGTCGCCAGCGTCCAGCGTGGTAAGGTCGGCCTAGCCCTCCCCCTCCGGGCAGGTTGACCTGCCATACTGTTCCCATACTGTGTGGTACTGTTCCCGTTATATCTGGTTGCAGGTGGGCGCTGCATCCCTTCGGTCGCAACACAAACACCCACCTTCAAAGAATAAACCCCTCGACCGCTTTTCCCAAACATGTCTAAAAAACAAAAACATTAGACATGTTTGGGCCTCTCTCCCTTCCCCTTTTCTTATTTCTTTTCTCTTCCTTCTCCATAAATGTGATAAGTGTTGGTTTTGTTTGGGTAAAAAAAAAAAAAGTGCTAATGATTGCAGTATGTGGTCAACAAAAATGAATATCGCTCGTTAGTTACATAGTTAATTATTTCTATCATTTTTACAGATTTATGTTGTTTCATCTGCAACGTTCGTGATTTTATCTTATCACGAATATTATTTCATTTTTTCTCGTTCCTGCCCTCGGGCCAGAGCTGACCGCGCTTTCCCCCTTTTAGTTTTGGTCGGTCAGTTGTGGTCTTGACCTGACCCCCACTTTCTCTTTTCCGGTCAAACCTAAGGGATTAACTGTAGCCGGTTACATTGCTTATTGGTGACACGTTTTAAACGGCGCTAGAACGGGGCTTGTAACGCGATTTTATTAAAGTTTATTATATTGAATTTAGCGTAGGATCTCCCCATATCATAGTGCACAGATTGCCAATATTACCCTGGGGGTTTCGTAAACGCCTAAAAGATCTGCGCTCCGACGTTTGAAAAGTAGATACAGGTAAAACCGAAGTATTCGTTTCGATCAGCACTTTGAGTCGGTGTGACCTGCATTACTCCGTTTAAAAAATTCGGACTAGGTTTTAAGTTAGAATAATTATTCACTTATCAATCACACCCTTCTCACCCTCTTGAAGTTGCTTGCATGTTTTGGGTAATTCCAGGCGGTCATGTGATTCATGATAATTTAGATACCCTCAGGAATGTCACAAGCACCCATCACAGATACGCAGTAAAAGCAGGTTATTTATAAATTTTACTGTCTCCGTTGCTTCAGTGTACGGCATTTTGGGTATAGGATCCCCCCGTCGATAAAGTCTAACATGCATAGCTAGACATGTACCTCAGCAGTTCAGATTTGCTGACCCCAAGAAGATTTGCTTGTTAAATAGCTTGCGAATATTTTTTTTCTCTTGCTATCTGGCCCTTACGTGTATGATCTGGTTCCCCGACTATATACTACAGTCGGACCGACGATAACCGACACGGCACCGAAGGAGGACCCTGCTGCAGAACCGGTCACCTTAGCATGCTGTGGGAAGTACGTCATCGGATGATCACATAGGCCTGTGGACCAGGATGTTCGTCAGAGAAGGTGTTAAGCTGTCCCATGATGTAGTGGACGGGCCCAGCCTGCCGAGGTGCCCGTAGATCCAACGAAGAACCCGGAACTCTTCAGCGCAGGTACCAGTCGCCCCAGGATGCTGTTTATGGGCGACGCCTGGCGGACGCCCGCAGATCCAGTCAACTCCAGGAGCTCGTTAGCGCAGGTATCAGCCACCTGAGATACCGCCCCCCCCCCCTGCCTGACGCCATAGATCCAGATGAAGATTACGACGATATGAGGACAAGCAAGCCGCCAAAAAGGACCTGGACAAGATCTGTGAGGACGTGTGGACGAGGACGCCGCCGAGTTAGGCCTGGACAAGGACTACGAGGAAGTCTAGACGAATCTGAAGCCAGGGAGGACCTGTGCGAGACTTTCGAGGACGTGTGGACGTCGAGGATGGACGGATTACACCGAGGACCAGGAAGAAGAGGACGACAGGGACGAGCAGCCACAAAGATGCACAAGGACAACACACGCGAGAAAGAGACGACCAGCCACAAAGATGCACAAGGACAACACACGCGAGAAAGAGACGACCAGCCAAGTTAGGTCACCCTTGAGGCAAATCTAAGGTGCAAGGCGTGGGTAGGTGGCCGAGCAATATGACATATACATAAAGTCTATTTCTGTTACCAGTGGACCACATGGCTGTTTGCCATGTGGCTCCAAGTCCCAAATAGGAACCATTCACTCAGCGAGGGCGTAGATGATGATGTTATCTGACCTCACTTGACCTGTCAGTTCGTCGCCAGCGTCCAGCGTGGTAAAGTTGGCCTAGCCCTCCCCCTCCGGGCAGGTTGACCTGACGTGTGACCCAGCATACCGCCTTACCCATATATAGACATCGTCTCATGTGTTCCCATACTGTGTGGTACTCTTAGCAATAAAGAGTTACGCCATTATACCAGTATCACTACCCCTGAAAAGCCATTGTACTAAGGTTCATAGCCTTTTACACCCCTCCAGTATGGGTAGCCCTCTGGTCTGGCTCACCAGATCATTGGGACTTCAAGCCCCCCCACCACAGCAAGGGGGCTTCTATTAGGGGGTAAGGGATGAGACAAAATGGCTTCCTGGTGCACCAAGGCTGATGAGAGGGGATGGTGCACCCACCCCTGATTCATTCCATCTTGGACCAGGGAGAACTCTTCCACGTATGTTTGCCGTGTGTGGCGTCCCGTATTACCAGGAGACAGGAGTCCTGGAGGTTGAGTGATGCTGTACAATGCACCCTGCAGCTAGCAACACACCTCTTTGTTTTTTATTCTGGTTAGATGGGTGGCTTGATCAAGGCCTGGTCAGGTCAACTGGCTGGTCAAATATGGCTAGAGTCAAGCAAGCACTGTTCAGTTGGTAGCGCACAGATCCCATGAATGCCATCAGCACTGTAATAGTGGCTGCGTATATTTCCTCACTACCCCTATGGCTGTTGGGAGATTTTGAGTCCCAACTATAAGTCCCCTCCTTGGACTTCAAGGTGGGTGAGGGAGGGGGGTGAGGAAATGAAGAATTCTAATTAGTATGATTTTCATAACTTACAAACAACTAGCTCTCTCCCTGACGACTTACACAATCCCCTGGCCAATCCCTCTGGAACGTCATATGTTGTCACTCTAGAATCTTTCCACCTTCGAAAGGGCAAGAGTAGGCAAGAAGGAGAAAAGTCCTCCTCAATCCATTACAGAAATCTTGCCTGGTAAATATGAAAGTATCTCATATAGTAGGGTACCTAGTAGTGAAGACCGTTGATGGTGTATCACTCATGGATATTGATATTCTTGAAGTACATCGGAAGATAGTTGAGGTGTGTCAATGTGATCCTCGTATCACCCCACGGCGAGATGGTATCCTTAACAAATAATCTTACAGGAGTATTGTGAAGATTCTGTGACATTAAGCAAATGTACCATCAAGTTAAAGTTGAATGTCGAAACAGAGATTTTCTTAGGTTCTTATGGTGGAAAAATGGTAATTTAGAAGATGAAATAATGGAATTTCGAATAACAGTTCATCTTTTTGGAGCTAATTCATCTCCTAGTTTTACAAACATTGCATTAAAAATGGTAGCAGATCAGTATGAAAAAGATTATGGTCATTAGACAGCCAAATTTGTCAGAGATAATTCTTATATAGATGGTGAGTTCATGTCAGTGTCAACATTAGCTGAAGCTATTAACTTGATTGACAAAAGTAAGAGTTTATGCAAATTGGGGGGTTTTACATTGCACAAATTTTCCCCAAACAAAAAGGAAGTGATTTCTGCTATTAGTAAGTAATATCTGACAGCATTAAAAGTCCTGACTTGACAAAGGATACACTACCAATGGAAAGGACACTTGGTATAGAGTAGTGCATAGAATCTGATACTGAGTTAATTTCAAAGCCTTTAACTAGAAGAGGCATTTTGTCAACAGTAAGCCCCATATTTGATCCCTAGGGAATTAGTATCTCCATTGATTCTATTAGGAAAGAAAATACTCCAGGATTTATGAAGGGTAAAGTAGAATGGGATGATCCTGTCCCTGCTCACATTAAACCTTGTGGGAAAAATGGAGAAATGAATTATGTGAATTGCAGACCCTTAAGATGTTATAAACCAATATGTCATAAACCAGAAGGCTTTGGAGAAATTCAATCAGTACACCATTTTTCAGATGCCTGTCAAGATGGCTATGGGTTGTGTTCATATATTAGATTTGTTAATGTTAATGATGAAATTATTTTTTCTTTATGTCCAAGTCTAGAGTTCTTCCACTGAAAGCTGTTATTATTCCAGGACAGGAACTGACAGCAGTAGTGTCAACTAAAGTAAGTGTCATGTTAAGAAAGGAACTTGATTATCAAAATATAAAGGAAATATTTTAGACAGATAGTAAAGCAGTCTTAGGATATACTTCAAATAATATCAAAAGGTTTCATGTTTTTGTTGCAAATAGAGTTCAGTATATTAGAGATAGAACTGATCGTATTCAGTGAATTATGTACAGTCAGAGTCAAATCCAGAAGATTGTGCGGCACGTGGACTTTGTGTTAAAGATTAGTGATAATTTTGATGTGGTGGAATGGTCCAAAGTTTCTTTGGAAGAAACTTGATAATTGTGTAAGTTCCTGCGAACAGAGATCCCTTTTACAGAATGATCCAGGAAGTAAGAAAGTGTAATTTGAAGTAACTTCAATGAAAGAAGTACCATTTCTTGATAGATTAGACTATTTCTCAGATTGGTTTAGAGCTAAAAGAGCTACTGTATTGTGTTTAAGACTACAAAGTATAAGAAAACCATAGAATCATCAAAGGTGAAAATTGACAAGAGAAATGTAACATGTGGTCCTGTGACAGTTTCAGAGCTTGAAAGGCAGAGAAAGTAATAATAAAGGAACGCCAGAGTAAATATTATGCTGATGAAAAAGGGGTTCTTCAAACGAAGGAGAGTGTCCTAAATCAGTTTGTATAAATGATTCATTTATGGATACAGATGGGATCGTAAAAGTATGAGGAAGATTTGATCAGGCTAACTTGAATGAAGCAAGTAGATATTATGTATTTTTGCCAGCTAAATGCCACATATCAGAATTACTGATTTGTCACCATCAACAAAGAGTTTATCATCAAAGTCGTGGCATAACTTTAAATGAAATAAGATCAGCAGGTTACTGGATTATAGGAGGATCATCTATGGTAGCTAAGCAAATTAGAAACTGCATTGTTTGTAAGAAATCTACAGGTAATACACTTGACTAAAAGATGTCAGATCTGCCAAATGACAGACTTGAACCCCCCTCCTCTTTTTTACTTTTTGTTCTGCTTATTTTGATTATTTTGGCCCCATTTGTAAAAATTAAAGGGGCGTGCGCAAGGGGTTTGGGGAAACCCTTTGTTCAAAAAATTTAAATTTCAAAACTTTTTCACCTAGTTTTTGAATCTAGGGGATACTGTTTCTTTTTCCCATGCTTATCCCCTTTTTGGGGGTTGGTAGGAGGACCATTTGCACTTGGATCAGATAGGGGTAAAATTTTTTGTTACACAAACACCCCACCTACAGCAACTCCATATGTTTTTATTTTTATATATATATATATTAAAATATTTTATATATATTATATATGTGTGTTGTGTGTTTGTTGTGTTTTTGTGTGTGTATCCTTTTTTGAAAACCCACAAAAACCCACACAAAACACACCCCCACACCCCACACACACACACACAAAAAACCCCCACACACCCCCACACACACAAAACACACACAACACACCCAAAAACCCTATTATAATGAAAATTTAAAAAATAAATATATTTTATGTTATATATATATATAAAAATTATATATAATTATTATATATTATAGTTTATATTTATTTTTACATGTGTGTTGGGGTGTTTTGTAAAAAAGTCCCACACACACACACACCCCATATTTTTATATTTATATATAAAATTTTTATTTTTTATATTATAAAATATAATATATTATAGTAATATACAATATAAATACTACAAAATTTTAAATATTTTAATCTATTTTTATCTTCTATCTATTTTACATAACACCACACACCCCACACATATATATTTTATGAAATTTTAAAAATGAAAAATTCATATACTTTAAAACTTTAAAAAAAAAAAAAATACATATATTTTATTAAAATTATATAATATAAAATAAAATTATATATTTTATTTTAATATATTATATTATATTTTTAAAATTTTTGTAGGTGTGGGGTGTGTGTGTGTTTTGTGGGTTTTGTATATAATATAAAATATTTATATTATTTTATTATATTATAAAATTTATTGGTATATATTTTAATTTAATATATATTTATTATATTTAATAAAATTTTATATATATATATTTAAAATTAAAATTATTATAGTTTTATTTTTATTTTATATATATATCTATATATATATTATAATATATTATTTTTAAATTATATTAATAGTAATGCCCCTTGGGACGTTTCCCTTTCCCTCTCACCTACGTACTTTATTGTCTTAAACAGGGTTTTGATGATAACCGGAAACGGGGCCTTGATTAACGAAAACCAATGCCGAAAAGGGAAAATTTGATTAACAAATCAATGACCATAAAATGGGTCATTAACCATGGGTTTAATGTTTGGCTGCATGCACCCAGACTACCTTACGTCGTTCTGGTCCCTCTAGCAAAAAGTAGGCTAAAAAAAGTGTTTAAATCATAATCAATGATCGGAACGGGTTCATTAACCGACTCTAATGATATCTAACAGGCACAGGATGTCCCACCCCTCCTCTCCAATACAGGCGACTGGACAGAACGACTCACCTTTTCTGTGTCACAACAAGAAGTAGGTTATGACTGCTGAAAGTGATTAACGTAATCAATGACCGTAACCGGAATCACTAATCATAGTTAATGATGTCTTACACACACACCTGGAGGACTCCCCTCCCCTCCCCTCCTTTCTGAAACATTATGCCTGGTAACACAGATGATCCCTACCTCCCCCCACCCCTCCCCTCCTACCCCACCCCACCAGCACCCCCTCTCCCATACCCTCCCACCCCAGTACCGCAATATTTATTATGTTTAAACTTGTACCTGGATCGATAATTGACCCTGTTACACACCCAAGTGATCACCCCTCCTAATGAATAAGGCTATCATAATCCAGCCCGATGCCAGGTGGCACAGATGACCCACCTCCATCATCACCCCCCTCCCCTCCCACCCCACCCCGCGATATTCATCGTGTTTGAACTTGTACTTGGATCGATAATTGCCCCTGTTACAGACCAGTGACCACCCCTCTTAATGAATGAAACCACACAAAAAAAAATTAGATTAATTATTGGCCCTTATTGACCCTATACAATATAGAATAATTCCGCGATAAAGCATTTCAGTAAAGTAATTTTTCTGTGTCTTTTAACCTAAAGCAGGGATTTTTGACCTTGGGTATTATCTTCGATACCGATGTTTCTGATAAACTTACGATATAACCCTTTTATATAAAATGTCTGAGAAATTATTTTTACTAAATCTTGTATTTATATGTCCATAGGACATCTACTATATATATATATATAAAATATTAATATATATATATATATATATATATATATATATATATATATATATTTGGAAGTGACCAAATCTCTTTCTCGCATCTATTCATGAGTGAATTACGAAGTGGTAAAATATTCAGGAATCTCAGAGAAACTAGCGAAATTTTCTTCGGGATGGATAATTTAACTTCGCATTCTCCCTCCGCCCCGTTTCCCATCAACTGCTAATTCCACCATTGACCCCCCCTCAGACCTGACCCCTTCCCCCCCCCTTCTCAAACATGACGTTTCAACCCCATCAGACATTCAATATCGTACAGAAATTTGATGGCTCGTCCATTCCGGTTGAAGATTTCTTGGAAAATGTTGAATCTATGATTATTCAAGGTGGAATGTCTAGAGATGACCCTTCTTTCGGCAATAAATGCGTAAACGCGGCTGAAACACGTTTAGAGCTGACCTCAGCGAAAGTACGAAACGCGATTAACGCCTTAAAGACATTGCCATCCGATTTGCGAAGTTGGAGTTATTTCAAAGATATTTTTAGATCTTCGTTCAAATCCTTAGATGTAAGTCATCATATTCAGTTCGCGAGACTTACTCATTTAAAGCCTGCTTCTTTGTCCGAAGAAGACATTCGATATTTTATCAATCAGCTTCGGGTTCAAGTTTCAAAATGGGTTAAGAGTATCCCCCACAACCATGACTCCCACATTAAATCTTTGTTCAATGAACATCACGTCTCCTCCATGACGTATATGGTGAAATCTATCCTAGTTGCTTCGTTACCTACTTCTGTACAAGAGCAAGTTTGGGAACCTTCTGAGGATACCGATTTACTTAAGTTACCCGGCGAATTTGCCAAGTCAATCAGAGAAAAGGCTCCCACTGTATCGGTCAATGCAGGCATTCACACTACTAATGCAAACACGACCGCACAAGACAACACACCCTTGCGTACCACAAACAAAAACAAACAACCAAACTACAAACCACAACGCAACCCTAACCCGCGGTTCCACAACAATGACAGAAACCTCAACAGTCCAAACACAACTCCCCTCACAAATATAATACGGGACATAAGACTCATTTTCCCCCATCATCTAACCCATCTTATGTTCCCAGATGTAAACAACCTTGTGTCCTAAACTGGGCACCGGACAGGGATCAGTGTTTCAACTGTTGTGCAAAAGGTTATGGTGCCGACTCATGTTATTCGACTCCGTACTGCCCTTATCATGGCACACGCTCACATCCATGGGCAAACCGCCATTTTTTAGGGAAAAGCCAAAAACACCCAGACACGGCAACACTACAAGCACAATGCCGGTAACACATCACATTGTCTCAACTAGTTGCATCCCTAATGATATCACTCACTCGCCATTGCTTCCATCTATATTCAATGGCAAGCCTGCATATTTCTTCCTAGACATGGGATCTTCTTGTTCTGTGGTCTCATTGGATACTTTGCGGAATTTCGAATTATCATTAGATTTGCAACCGAGTCAAACCACCATTTGCGGGATAACAGGAGATAAGGTATCAGCTTTAGGCAACAAAGTCCTTTAACTTTTTCTCTTGGTAGTGATATTTTTGCTCACAAGTTTGTCGTTGTAGATTCTAATTTTACCCTGGGACACCTCTTGTTAGGTCATGATTTCTTATACTGTACAGGAATTTCCCTCCACCCTCGGAGTAATAGCATTTCTTTCAATGACCTATTAAGGACTCCCTCTTGCCTATGGACACATACCGACATCTTCACACCCGCAATGACAATCTATGAAGTCACACATGACCATAGTCACCCCTTCTCTGCACCTCACTCTCCTTCTTCTCAACATTGCTTCAACACTGCATTACCCTCGAGCCTGATGCTAAGCCTTCATACATATCAAGTTATAAGATCCTCATTAAAAGCGACAGGCCTGGAAAAGAGGTTAAAACAATGTTAGACATGAATCTTATTCAACCAAGCAATTCCCCCCCCTGGGCCTCCCCCTCCTCCTTGTTCCAAAGAAGGATAATACTTTCCGCCCAGTGGTCGACTATTGCAATTTGAATAAAGTAACAGTGCCAAAACCCCTTTCCCCCAATTCCTAATCTTAGATTGTTGTTGCAAGACATTGGCTCTAAAAATAAGATTTTTTAAAACTATTGACCTTGCTAAAGGCTTCCTGCAAGTCCCTATGGCTCCTGAGAGCGTGCCATATACGGCTTTCTCGACTCATATGGGACACTTTAAATTTTTTAGTATGCCCTTTGGCCTTCGCAATTTCCCCTCTTACATTTAGCAGATTAATGTCACTTGTACTATCAGGATTAATTAACGATCGGTCCTCATGTATTTAGATGATATTTTAATTTGCTCGCCCTCCCTCTCTGAACACGAGAATAAATTGCGTCGGTTTTCAATAGGCTATCAACTGCAGGATTAACTATTCAACCTAGCAAGTGTCAGTTCTTCAAATCTAAGTTAGAATTCTTAGGCCATACCTTGTCATCTAAGGTATTGCACCTAATGACTCAAAAGTTAAAGCCATTTGCCGACTTCCAACACCTAAGAACCAGAAAGGAATTGAAATCATTTTTAGGCCTTTCAGGTTTTTACAGGCCGTTCATTTAAGGTACGGGTCCATCGCGAACCGCTTAATCACCCCTTTAAAAAAGGATTCTTTTTGGCAGTGGACAGACGAGGAAAAAGCCGCATTTACAACTCTTAAGTCCGATTAATTAAGGCTTCACTCTTAGCCTTCCCGATTTCAGCTTGGCTTTTGTCCTCACACTGATGCCTCAAACCTCGGGCCGGAGCGGGTACTCCATCAGAAACATGGCCATTCTGGAAAAACGCAGCCTATTGCTTTTGCAAGTCGCGCCCTCAATTCAGCGGAGAAACGCTATCATACGACGGCCCGTGAACTACAAAATTTATCACATGGGCCCTCCGTCACTTTCGAGAGCTAATCTTGGGATATCAGATAGAAGTGCACAACTGATCATTCCCCCTCACGTCCATATTTAAAGGTGGGGACCCTCATGGACGAGCGCCGCGCAATTGAAGTTCTAGCAGAGTTTGACGTCACCATTGTTTATTTACCCGGGAAGCAAAATGTCGTTGCCGACGCGCAAATCACGCGCACCCCTCTCTGACGCTCACAACCGCTAGAATCTAGCTCTCCCCCCACTTTGCCTCCCGCAAGGTGAAATTCTCTGACATTGCACCGATCTTGGAAAATTTACTGCCGCGCCTACCGTTGAGGATCCTTCGGAGGACGAGACCCGGGCCCTGCACATGTTAACGGTCGCCGTTCCGACCCCATTCATTCTGTTACCTCCTCGGTTTTGGCTGCTCCAGCCGTACCTCCCATGGACCCCCCCACGGAGGACGAGATCCGGCTAGCGAAAAGTAATGATAATCTTTACGGCGCCTTAATTCAAGCCTTAGAAAGGAATGAAAGACCTCCCCCCTAGCAGACATGTTCGATTTAAGTCAATTGTACCTCGATGCTAACGGTCTACTTTGCTACAAGTCTCGATATAGGACAAGAAAGCTCAAGGCATCTCGTGAACTTGTAGTTATTCCTGAATCTCTTGAAGGTCGACTCCTTCCTCTTTTCCATGAATCGAAAGAAGCTGCACACTGTGGTAAGTGTAAGACAATTCACTTAGCCCAAACAACACTTCTTTTTCCCACACCTCATTAGCAAAGTTGCTAAGCATATTCAGTCTTGTAAGCAATGCCCATATTACAATGCCCATAATACCAATGACCCAGCTCCTGCATTGAAATATGACATTCCAGACTTTCCTTTCCAGAAGTTCTCTTGCGAACATTGCAGGTTTTACCTTCTCGCAATGGAAATCGTTATATTTTAGTCTTCATTGATAACTTTCCTCGTTTTTGTGAACTAGTCCCCGTGCCCAACAAATCAGCAAATGTTGTTGCACATGCTTTCCACGACTTCTGTCATAGTCACAGCCCCCATGTATTTTTCAACTGATAACGGGACTGAATTTCATAACAAGGTCATGGATAAGTTATGTGATATCATGAATGTAACTCTTGTTAACATTCTCCCTTACCGCCCACAAAGTAATGGTATTACAGAAAGGCTCAACTCCTCCATCCTCTCATTAAGGAGATCGCTTGTTGATGCGACATCGGACATATGGATGAATCACTATTGACAATCCAGTTTGTATTAATAGTACATTCCATTCTTCCTTAGGTGATACCCCACATTTTCTTTATATGGAATGGATAAAAGACTCCCCTAGGGACATCTTTGATGGAAAATCAAGTTCCTTCAATAAATGATAATTATGCGAATAATCTTTTAAATAGAAACAAATCAATTTTTCAGATCACAAAGAAGGGCATTTCACAAATTTCCCCAGAGATAAAATACTGCCATTTCAACACAAAGTTGCCCGCCACAAGGACATGAAGTTGGAGCATTAGTATTTAAAAAAGTCAACCAGCAACTCAAAAATTAAGTCAAAGCCTGCTCCTAGATTTGAAGGTCCATTTAGAGTAATTAATGTAAAGAACAACAAGCCCTACATTAAATGCATACAGTCAGGTGAACAATCTTGGTTTCATTTCGACGTCCTAAAGCTTGCTCACAAGGTACTATTCTCCCCCGGCCGACGAACACTAATTGATTTTTATCTTTCAGATCTTCCTACTCTTGGGCTTATCTTTCTTCACTAGTGGGTCTGCCGACGCCAATGCCCTACCCCCTAGGCTTCGCGCAGTACCAGGAGCCTTCTTTGAGGACTTTGGACTAATCTTAGCAAGTGACAAATTTAAAAAGATTATAAATAATATTAACTCAATAACAATCGTTGATTTCAGCAACAGCAGGCGAAGTGTTTCCTAGTCTCATACTCCACATGACTTTCGCCCTATTCTCCACAATATCTCCTCTGCTAATGTTAAGCCTCTTTTTCCACTAAAGCGACGACTTCAGTTCTACTCTACTCTAAAATCTTACCCCACAATTTTCCCGGGCTCTCTGTATTTTTTCCCCCCCCCCCTCCCCTGAAACTACCTTCAAGGCTTATTTCATTCACCCATTCCCATACAAAGCAAATAAAACCTTCTTCACTTTAAACACACACCATTCACTCATCCTAAAATCCCTTCACGGCCAGGCTATTTCTTTCCCACCTGCAGATTTCTTAGATAACTGTGCAAAGACCACTCCTCGCAAAATTTGTTTGCACTTCATCGCCTCTGGCACTTGACACGAATATGCCATCTTGCTCCAGGGCGCTCATTACAAACCATAACATTATAGGTCAGTGCACATTCTCTGAAATTCGCGGTTCGGTTAGGCCGTTTCTTCTCTCATTTCCCAATATTACCTTATTATTTTACTTCAAGGATACTACAACTACAGTTATGTGTAACAAACATAACCCTGATGTTGTTCTACAAAGCACTTTTGTTCTTCCAGCCTCATGTGAACTGACTTCCTTATCCTTATTATTCCAGCCACCCATACATACACAGGGAAGATTGCAATGAATACCTCCTACCTGCAACCCATGTCGGTGTCATTGTCATCCTATAACATTATCCTCCTAGTATAATCTTTCAACAGATGCCTACTTGCAAAAGCTTGATGCATTTACCCCGCTCAGCCCGTTCCACGCAACTACATTTATCCCGTATACGTACGTCGCCGAAAGTGGGATGTTGCTAATAACCCTGGGAGCGTGCTATTGCATCACCTACAGGCGAGTTGCAAGGAAAAAAAAGCAAGTAATACCTACCCATGATTCTGTTGCATATACCAGTAACCCTCATCTCATATAATATTATAAGAAAAGAAAAGAAAGAAAGAAAAAAAAAATAATAATAATACATATAAAAAAAATAATAATAAACAAGTAAAAACATTTTGATACAATATTCGATATATTACTAACTTACGTTTTTTGTTGTTGTTGCACGAACTATTTTCATTTTCATATCTCGAACTATGCCTTCCACCCTATGTCCCCACTTACCTCTCTAAAGCCATATAAGGCGCCAGATACTTGTACTTTTTCAAGCTACGATATTGACGGATGCAGAAGAGCACACTTCCAAGGTGTGTTAGACCTGTAACTTTCGGAGTTGATCTCGAGGCCTGCCGTGCTGCACAACCGTGTACTACTGTGCATCAGTCAAGACACTGCCAGATGTTTGCTGTCTCTTCGTATATCACTCTTATGGAGTTCCCCTGATCAAGGAACTCTTACCCTCAGTTAAGTATATAGCTTCCTACTTTATTTCTTACCAAATCGGGACGATTTGGGGTAGCATGGTAGAAGCGATATGAAAGTATTTATATGTGGAGTTTAAACAGTGCAAAAGTGAAAGTATTATATTTAGAGTTAACAGCGCAAGCGTCTGACCTGAGAAAATATGATCAAGTTACAATACACAGAGTGACTTTCTTAACTACCGAGTTTCGTATATCACCCAGGGGGTTGGGGCATAGACGCGTCCCAGCCAGTACCCGCGACTTTGACCTTTCTGGAGAATCTGGTCATTTCCGCATCATAGGAAAATCACCATCAGAGACCGATTGAAGGCGGACCTATGAATTGCGACGATCCGCAGCCAGCCAATCAGGAAATAGCGACCTAAGCTGACACTTGGATCAGCCACACCTATTTTCCTGTAAGACGGGGCATCGCCCCGCCTTGCGTGCCGACCCGAGATAAAAGATGGGTAGAAAAGACACACTTAGTCTAACCGAAACCCCGACTGCCCACACCACCTCCAATTATCTGCACCCCCGAATTGTGTACCAGTGCTAATCTTGATCTTTCTTTCCAGAGTCATTTC
>NW_023650147.1:0-7500 GCF_015228065.2 Penaeus monodon | reverse complement strand
AGAAACGGCCTAACCGAACCGCGAATTTCAGAGAATGTGCACCTGCCCTTTATATGTTATGGTTGTAATGGGGCGCCCTGGAGCAAGATGGCAAAATTCGTGTCAAGTGCCAGAGGCGATGAAGTGCAACAAATGTGGGAGGAGTGGTTTTGCACAGTTTTCTAAGAAATCTGCAGGTGGGAAAGAAATAGCCTGGCCGTGAAGGATTTAGGATGAGTGGGAATGGTGTGTGTTTAAAGTGAAGAAAGGGTTTTTTTTGCTTTGTATGGGAATGGGTGAATGAAATAAGCCTTGAAGGTAGTTTCAGGGGAGAGTGGAATAAATACAGAGAGACCGGAAATTGTGAGGTAAGACTTTAGAGTAGAGTAGAACTGAAGTCGTCGCTTTAGTGGAAAAAGAGGCTTAACATAGCAGAGGAGATATGTGGAGAATAGGGCGTAAGTCATGTTTGGGGTAATGAGACTAGGGAAACCTTCGCCTGCTGTTGCTGAAATCAACGAGTTGGTTATGAGTTAATATTATTTATAATCTTATTTAATTGTCACTTGCTAAGATTAGTCCAAAGTCCTCAACGAAGGCTCCTGGGACTGCGCGAAGCCTAGGGGGTAGGGACTGGCCGGTCGGCAGACGACATAGTGAAGAATGAAAGCCCAAGAGTAGGAAGATCTGAAAGATAAAAATCAATTTGTGTTCGTCGGCCGGGGGAAAAAATAGTACTTGTGAGCAAGCTTTAGGACGTCGAAATGAAACCCAAAATTGTTCACCTGACTGTATGCATTAATGTAGGCCTTGTTTTTCTTTACATTAATTACTCTAAATGGACCTTCAAATCTAGGAGCAGGGTTTGAAATTTAAAATTGAGTTGCTGGTTGGGCTTTTCTAAATACTAATGCTCCAACTTCAATGTCCTTGTGGCGGGCAAAATTTGTGTTGAAATGGCAGTATTTTATCTCTGGAATTAGTGAAATGCTTCTTTGTGATCTGAAAGATTGATTTGTTTCTATTTAAAAGATATTCAGCATAATTATCATTATATGAAGGAACTTGATTTTCATCAAAGATGTCATAGGGTAGTCTTTTATCCATTCCATATAAAAGAAAAAAGTGGGGTATCACCTAAGGAGAATGGAATGTACTATTTAAAACAAGACTGGATTGTCAATAGTGATTCATCCCATATGTCCGATGTCGCATCAACAAGCGATCTCCTTAATGAGAGGATGGAGGAGTTGAGCCTTTCTGTAATACCATTACTTTGTGGGCGGTAAGGGAGAATGTTAACAAGAGTTACATTCATGATATCACATAACTTATCCATGACCTTGTTATGAAATTCGTCCGTTATCAGTTGAAAAATACAAAGGGGGCTGTGACTATGACAGAAGTCGTGGAAAGCATGTGCAACAACCCTTTGCTGATTTGTTGGGCACGGGGACTAGTTCACAAAAACGAGTGAAGTTTTCAATGAAGACTAAAATTTAAAGATTTCCATTGCGAGAAGGTAGAAAACCTGACAATGTGCGCAAGAGAACTTTGGAAAGGAAAGTCTGGAATGTCATATTTCAATGCAGGAGCTGGGTCATTGGTATTATGGGCATTGTAATATGGGCATTGCTTACAAGACTGAATATGCTTAGCAACTTTGCTAATGAGGTGTGGGAAAAAGAAGTGTTGTTGGGCTAAGTGAATTGTCTTACACTTACCACAGTGTGCAGCTTCTTTCGATTCATGGAAAAGAGGAAGGAGTCGACCTTCAAAAGATTCAGGAATAACTACAAGTTCACGAGATGCCTTGAGCTTTTTTGTCCTATATCGAGAATTGTAGCAAAGTAGACGTTAGCATCGAGGTACATTTTACTTACTCGAACATGTCTGCTAGGGGGGAGGTCTTTCATTCCTTTCTAAGGCTTGAATTAAGGCGCCGTACAGATTATCATTACGTTGCGCTAGCCGGATCTCGTCCTCCGTGGGGGGGTCCATGGGAGGTACGGCTGGAGCAGCCAAGACCGAGGAGGTAACAGAATGAATGGGGTCGGGAAAGGCGACGTTAACATGGCAGGCCGGATCTCGTCCTCCGAAGGATCCTCAACGGTAGGCGCGGCAGTATTTACCAAGATCGGTGCAATGTCAGAGAATTTCACCTTGCGGGAGGCAAAGGTGGGCGAGAAGCTAGATTCTAGCAGGTTGTGAGCGTCAGAGAGGGGTGCGCGTGATAGCGCGTCGGCAACGACATTTTGCTTCCCGGGTAAATAAACAATGGTGACGTCAAACTCTGCTAGAACTTCAATTGCGCGGGGCGTCGTCCATGAGGGTCCCTACCTTTAAATATGGAACGTGAGGGGGAATGATCAGTGTGCACTTCTATTGATATCCCCAAAATTAGCTCTCGAAAGTGACGGAGGCCCATGTGATACTTAGTAGTTCACGGTCCGTCGTATGATAGCGTTTCTCCGCTGAATTGAGGGCGCGGGCTTGCAAAAGCAATAGGCTGCGTTTTTCCAGAATGGCCCTTTTCTGATGGGTAATGCCCCCGAGCCCCAGGTTTGAGGCATCAGTGGTGAGGACAAAGCCAAGCTGAAATCGGGGAAGGCTAAGAGTGAAGCCTTAATTAATCGGACTTTAAAAGTTGTAAATGCGGGTTTTTCCTCGTCTGTCCACTGCCAAATAGAATCCTTTTTAAGGAGATGATTAAGCGGTGTCGCGATGGACCCGTAACCTTAAATGAACGGCCTGTTAAAAAACCTGAAAGCCTAAAAATGATTTCAATTCCTTCTGGGTTTTTAGGTGTTGGAAAGTCGGCAAATGGGTTTAACTTGAGTCATTAGGTGCAATACCTTTAGATGACAAGGTATGGCCTAAGAATTCTAACTTAGATTTGAAGAAACTGACACTTGCTAGGTGAATAGTTAATCCTGCAGTTTATAGCCTATTTAAAACCTGACGCAATTTATTCTCGTGTTCAGAGAGGGAGGGCGAGCAAATTAAAATATCATCTAAATACATGAGGACCTGATCGTTAATTAATCCTGATAGTACAAGTGACATTAATCTGCTAAATGTAAGAGGGGAATTGCGAAGGCCCAAAGGGCATACTAAAAATTCAAAGTGTCCCATATGAGTCGAGAAAGCCGTATATGGCACGCTCTCAGGAGCCATAGGGACTTGCAGGAAGCCTTTAGCAAGGTCAATAGTTGAAAAAATCTTATTATTAGAGCCAATGTCTTGCAACAACAATCTAAGATTAGGAATTGGGAAGGGTTTTTGGCACTGTTACTTTATTCAACTTGCAATAGTCGACCACTGGGCGAAAGTATTATCCTTCTTTTGGGAAAAAGGAGAGGGGGAGGCCCAGGGTGAATTGCTTGTTGAATAAGATTCTGGGCTAACATTGTTTAACCTCCTTTTCCAAAGGCCCGTCGCTTTGAATGAGGGGTCTTATAACTTGATATGTATGAAGGCTTAGCATCAGGCTCGAGGTAATGCAGTGTTGAAGCAATGTTGAGAAGAAGGAGAGTGAGGTTTCAGAGAAGGGGGGGACTATGGTCATGTGTGACTTCATAGATTGTCATGCGGGTGTGAAGATGTCGGTATGTGTCCATAGGCAAGAGGGAGTCCCTTTAAAAGGTCATTGAAAGAAATGCTATTACTCCCAGGGTGGAGGGGAAAATTTCCGTTACAGTTAAGAAATCATGACCTAACAAGAGTGTCCCAGGGTAAAATTAGATTCTACTACGACAAAAATTGTTTAGCAAAAATTTCACTACCAAGAGAAATGTTAAGGACTTTGTTGCTAAAGCTGAACCTTATCTCCTGTTATCCCCCAAATGGTGGGTTTTACTCGGTTGCAAATCTAATGATAATTCGAAATTCCGCAAAGTATCCAATGAGACCCCCAGAACAAGAAGATCCCCTGTCTAGGAAGAAAAAATGCAGGCTTGCCATTGAAAATAGATGGGAAACAATGGCGAGTGAGTGATATCATTAGGGAGCCCAAATAGTTTAGACAAAGTGATGTGTTACCGGCATTGTGCTTGTAGTGTTGCCGTGTCGGGTGTTTTTGGGTTTTCCCTAAAAATGGCGGTTTGCCCAGGATGTGAGCGTGGGGCCTGATAGGGCAGTACGGAGTCGAATAACATGAGTCGGCACCATAACCTTTTGCACAACAGTTGAAACACTGATCCCTGTCCGGTGCCCAGTTTAGGACACAAGGTTGTTTACATCTGGGAACATAAGATGGGTTAGATGATGGGGGAAAATGAGTCTTATGTCCCGTATTATATTTGTGAGGGGAGTTGTGTTTGGACTGTTGAGGTTTCTGTCATGTTGTGGAACGGGGTTAGGTTGCGTTGGTTGTAGTTGGTGTTTTTTGTTTTTGGTAAAGCAAGGGGGTTGTCTTGTGCGGGCGTGTTGGGTTAGTAGTGTGATGCCGCATTGACCGTACATGGAGCCTTTTCCTGATTGATTGGCAAATTCCGGGTAATTAAGTAAACGGTATCTCGAGGTCCAACTTGCCTTGTACAGAAGGGTAAGAAGCAATAGGATAGATTCACCATAAGTATGAGGAGGAGTGATGTTCATGAACAAGATTTAAGTGGGGTATGTGTGGGGATACTCTTAACCATTTGAAACTGAACCGAAGTGATTGATAAAATATGAATGTCTTTGGACAAAGAAGCAGGTTAAATGAGTAAGCTCGGAACTGAATTGATGACTTACATCTAAGATTTAAGGAAGACTAAAAATATCTTTGAAATAACTCCAACTTCGCAATCGGAGGCAATGTTTAGGCGTTATCGCTTCGTACTTCTGAGGTCAGCTCTAAAGTGTTTCAGCCGGTTTGTTTTTGCCGAAGAAGGGTCACTTAGACATTCCCTTTATAACATAGATTCAACATTTTCAAGAAATCTTCAACCGGAAGGCGAGCCATCAAATTTCTGTACGATATTGAATGTCTGAGGTTGAAACGTCATGTTTGAGAAGGGGGGTGGGAAGGGGTCAGGTCTGGGGGGGGTTAATGGTGGAATTAGCAGTTGATGGGAAACGGGGCGGGAGGGAGAATGCGAAGTTAAATTATCCATCCCGAAGAAAATTTCGCTAGTTTCTCTGAGATTCCTGAATATTTTACCACTTCGTAATTCACTCATGAATAGATGCGAGAAAGAGATTTGGTCACTTCCAAATATATATATATATATATATTATATATATATATATATATATATATATATATAATATATATATATAGTAGATGTCCTATGGACATATAAAACAAGATTTAGTAAAAATAATTTCTCAGACATTTATATATAAAAGGGTTATATCGTAAGTTTATCAGAAACATCGGTATCGAAGATAATACCCAAGGTCAAAAATCCCTGCTTTAGGTTAAAAGACACAGAAAAATTACTTTACTGAAAATGCTTTATCGCGGAATTATTCTATATTGTATCGGGTCAATAAGGGCCAATAATTAATCTAATTTTTTTTTGTGTGGTTTCATTCATTAAAGAGGGGTGGTCACTGGTCTGTAACAGGGGCAATTATCGATCCAAGTACAAGTTCAAACACGATGAATATCGCGGGTGGGGTGGGAGGGGAGGGGGTGATGATGGAGGTGGGTCATCTGTGCCACCTGGCATCGGGCTGGATTATGATAGCCTTATTCATTAGGAGGGGTGATCACTTGGGTGTGTAACAGGTCAATTATCGATCCAGGTACAAGTTAAAACAAATAAATATTGCGGTACTGGGTGGGAGGGTATGGGAGGGGGGGTGCTGGTGGGGGGGGGTAGGGGGGGAGGGGTGGGGGGAGGGAGGGATCATCTGTGTTACCAGGCATAATGTTTCAGAAAGGAGGGGAGGGGAGGGGAGTCTCCAGGTGTGTGTGTAAGACATCATTAACTATGATTAGTGTTTCCCGGTTACGGTCATTGATTACGTTAATCACTTTCAGCGTCATAAACCTACTTCTTGTTGTGACACAGAAAAGGTGAGTCGTTCTGTCCAGTCGCCTGATTGGAGAGGAGGGGTGGGACATCCTGTGCCTGTTAGATATCATTAGAGTCGGTAATGATATCCAGTTCCGATCATTGATTATGATAATCACTTAATTATGGCCTACTTTTGCTATGATGCACATGAACGACCGTAAGGTAGTTGGTGTGCATGCTAGCCATCATAACTATGGTTAATGACTCCATTTATGGTCATTTATTTCGTTAATCACTTCCAGTTACGGTCATTTGGGACGTTAACGATTGCAGTTCGGTTTCATTAATTACTTCCTGTTTACACACTCATGTAAGTACGTGAGAGGAGGAAATCTGTCCATAGGACCCTCTACTTATATATATATATATATATATATATATATATATATATATATATATATATATTAATATATATATAAAAATATATATACATTATATATATATATTATATATATTATATATAATATATATATATAAAATATTATATATATATATATATATAAAAATATATATATATTTTATACATACACACACACACACACCCCACACACACACACACACATATATATATATTTTATATAATAAAATATATAATTATATATATATATATATATATATATATATATAATATATATATGTATTTTTTTTTTTTTAATGTATGTATGATAGGGATTTACATTTTTATATATATACATATATATGTGTGTGTTTGTGTGTGTATGTCAGATAGATAGATGATTAATATAGATATAGATATTTATATATGTATGTATTTGTAATAGTATATATATATATATATATATATATTATATATATATATATATATTTTATATATTATATAATATATATATATATAAATTTGGTGTGTGGTGGTGTGTACTATTTACAAACACACACACACACATGTATAATAAATATATAAATATATATATATTATATATATATATATATATATATATATATATATAACATATATATATTTATTTATATATTACATGTATATATAGTGTGTGTGTGTGTGTGTGTGTGTGTGTGTGTGGTGTTGGTGTGTGTGTGTGTGTGTGTGTGTGTGTGTGGTGTGTGTGTGTGGGGTGTTTTTGTGCGTTTGCAAATAGTATACACCACACACACACACACACACACACCACACACACACATATATATATATATATATAATATTATATATATTATATATATATTATATATATACATATGTAGTATGATGTTGTATGTGTGTGTGTGTGTACACAAAATTGTACCTCTATTTTGATCTCAACTGATGCACTGGTCCTCTCATACCAACAAAACGGTGTATAAGCATTTGGGAAAAGAATCAGTAATCCATAGATTCAACAACTAGGTGAACAAATTCTGAAATTAATCTTGTGAACAATGCTCCATACCTCTTTTACTGCACTGCCTCTTACCTCATACTAAAGGACCAAAATAATCAAAAATAATGCAGAAAAATAAGTAAATAGAGGAGGGGGGTTCAAGTCTGTCATTGGAG
>NW_023650146.1:128420-135755 GCF_015228065.2 Penaeus monodon | reverse complement strand
ACTAGAAACACTGACATTCAGCTCTCACAGCACTGGAAACACAGATATCTGCCTTCCAGAACACAGGTAACACTGACAGTCCACTTTCACAACACTGGAAACACTGACATTCTCCTTGCAGAACAGTGGACACACTGACATTTTATTTGTGGAACACTGGAAACACTGACATTCCACTATTATAACACTGAAAAACTAAAGACATTTCCACTTTCCACTGACATTCTACTATCAGAAACATGAAACTCTACTTTCAGAACCAATGGAAACAATGACATTCTGCTTTTAGAAAGCACTGGAAACATGATATTCTGCTTTCAGAATACTGGAAGCTGACATTTCCGCTTTCAGAAACACTGGAACCACAGGCAGTCCACTTTCCGGAATACGGGAAACACTGACTTCCGCTTTCAGAACACTTTGAAAACACTGACATTTCCGCTTCAGAACACTCTGGACACACGACATTTCATTTGTGGAACACTGAAACACTGACACTCCACCTTTCCACTGAAATTTCTACGCTCAGAGCACTGGGAAACACTTACTCTCCTTGCAGAAACACGGAAACACTGACATTCCGCTTTCAGAACACTGGAAACACTGGACATTCCATTTGTAGAACCCGGAAACACTGACATTTCGTTTTCTGAAACACTGGAAACAATGCCATTCCTCTTCAGAACACTGGAAACACTGACATCCCGCTTTCAGAACACTGGAAACACTGAACATTCACTTTCCGAAATACCGGAAACACTGGAATTTAGCTTTGAGAGACAGGAAACACTGACATTCTGCTTCCATAACACAAGAACTCTAACGTTCCATTTTTCACAACATGACATTCCCAAGTTGGAAATTTGAAAACACTGACATTCCACTGTCAGAGCATTGGAAAACACTGAAATCTCCTGTTAGCACACGGAACCATGAACATTCCGCTTTCTGAAGACTGGAAACATGAAACCAATTTGTAGAACACTAGAAACACGAACATTTCCACTTTCAGAACACTGGAACACACTGAACATTCCAGTTGTAGAACCAGGTGCTGGGAAACACTGGACATTGCGTTTTCTGACACTGGACAACACTGACGATTTCGCGTTAAGAACACTGCCCCCCCCCCACTCGGAAACATGTGAGGATTCCACTTCAGAACACTGTGAAACCTGACATTCTGCTTTAGGAACACTGGAAACACTGAATTCTCCTTTAGATCACAGAAAAACACTGAATTAAATTTTTTCAACACTGGGAAAAATGAATTCCCCTTTTTAACGGAAATACGGCATTCTACTCTAGAGCATGAAAAAATAATTTCCTTGACTGAAAAAAACTGACAATCCGCTTTCAGTACATTGGAAACAGACATTCCATTTGTAGAAACTGGAAACACGACATTTCCTTAGAAAAGGAAAACATGACATTCTGCTTCAGAGCACTGGAAGCACTGACATTTCGTTTTCAGAACCCTGGAAATACGATATATTCCATTTGTAGAAAACTGGAAACACTGACATTCCATTTGTAGGACCCTGGATACACAAACATTCCACTTTCAGAGACCTAGAAACACTGACATTCCATTTGTAGAAACACTGGAAACACTGACATTCCGCTTTCAGAACACTGGAACCACTAACATTTCACACTCAAGCTCTGGAAACACTGATATTCCGTTTCTAAACACTGGAAAAAAATGACATAACATTTCTAGAAAACTGGAAAAATGATATAACATTTGTAGAACATTTGGGAAACATGACATTCTCTTTGTAGAACACTGGAAACACTGACATTCCCTTTTCCGAGCACTGGAAAGGGCTGACATTCTGCTTTCAGAACACTGGAAACACTGACATTTCATTTGTAGAATATAGGAAAACCTGACATTTCCCCTTTCAGAAGCACTGGAAACACTAACATTCTGCTTTTAGAACACTGACATTCCGGGTTTTAGATCATTGGAAAACTGACAATCTATTGTAGAACACTGGAAAACAATAACAAACCGTTTTAAGAACACTGATATTCCACTCTAGAGCACTGGAAAAACTGATATTCTGCTTTCAGAACAATGGAAACACTGACATTCCATTTGTAGAACACTGTAAACACTAACATTCCGCTTTCAGAACATTGGAAACACTGGCATTCCACTTTGAGAGCACTGGAAAAACATTCCATTTGCAGAATACTGGAAACACTGACATTCTGATTTCAGAACACAGGAAACTCTGACATTCGATTTGTAGAATACTGGAAACACTTATATTCCGCATTTAGAGCACTGGAAACTCTGACATTCCGCTTTCAGAACACTGGAAACACTGATATTCCACTTTCCGAATACTGGACACACTGACATTCCACTCTCAGAGCACTGGAAACAGTGACATTCTACTTTCAGAACACAGGAAGCACTGACATTCCGCTTTAAGAAGCCTGGAAACACTGACATTCCATTAGTAGAATACTGGAAACAATAACACTCCGTTTTCAGAACACTGATATTCCGCTCTCAGAGCACTGGAAACACTGATATTCTCCTTCACAGGAAACACTGGCATTCCACTTTCAGAACACTGGAAACACTGGTATTCCACTTTCCAAATATTATAAACACTGACATTGCACTTTGAGAGCACTGGAAAAACTGAATTTCTCCTTGACCGGAAACATTGACATTCCGCTTTCAGAACACTGGAAACACCGACATTCTGCATCCAGAGCACTGGAAACACTGACTTTCCGTTTTCATAAAAACCCGGGGAAAACTGCATCCATTTTTAGAACACTGGAAACACGACATTTTTGCTTTAGAGTACTGGGGTACACTGAGATTCTGCTTTTAGAACACTGGAACACTGACATTCCGCTTTCAGGCACTAAACACTGACTTCCGTTTGAGAACACTAAAAACAAGATTTCCTTTGTAAACACTGGAAACACTGACATTCCCTTTCGAATCTAAAAACTGACTTCTCTTTAGAATACTGGAAAAAACTGACATTCGCTTCCCGAAAAAAAAGATACACTGAATTCTGCTTCCGAACAAAAGAAACCTGAAAATTTCCCTTTAAAAAAACTGGAACACTTACATTTTCCTTTTTAATACTGGAAAAAGTCATTTTGCTTTTAGAACACTGGAAAAAGACATTTTATTTATAGAACCTGGACACTGACTTTCCACTTTCAGACACTGGAAACAGTAACTTCCCCTTAAGAACTTGGAAATATGCATTTTCCCCTTTAAACATGGAAACATTGACATTCCAATTTCCAATACTGGAAGCACACAATTACGCTCAGAGCACTGAAACCCGACATTTGCTTCCAAAACACAGGAAAAACTGACATTCCACCTCACAAATGGAAACACGCATTCCAAAGGGGAAAACTGGAAACCTGATATTCCCTTCCAAGCCTGGAAACTTTATTTTCCTTGCGAAACTGGAAACACGGATTTCCCAATTCAGAACACTGGAAACAGACATTCCCCTTTTAAATACTGGAAACACTGACATTCTGCTCTCCGACATATAAACAATAACATTCTACATAAGAAACCTGGAAACACTAAATTCCGTTTCAGACACTGAAAAAACTGACATTCCCCTTTGAAACTGGAAAAGATTTTTCCATTTTTAAACACTGGAAACATTTTAAAATTCCGCTTTCAACACTGGAAAAGACTGATATTCTGATTCCAGAAAACCCGGAAAAACTGACATTCCACTTTCAGAAACTGGAAACACTGACATTCCACTTTTAATACTGGAAAACACTGACATTTTTACTCACAAGCACTGGGGAAATACGACATTCTCTTCCCCAACACAGGAAACACTGACTTCCCTTTGTAGGAACTGAAAAAACTGAATTCTGCTTTCCGAAAAATGGAAACACTGAATTCTGTTTTCCCCAATACGAAAAACACATTCCGTTTTTAAATACTGGAAAAAACGACATTTCCATAATAAACACTGGAAAAACTGACATTCCATTTGTAAAAAACCCGGGGAAAAACTGACATTCTGCTTTAGAGCTTGGAAACACTGACTTTTCCCTTTGCAGAACCTGAAAAACTGATATTCTGCTTCGAACAAAACACTGACATTCCATTTACAACACTGGAAACATGACTTCCCCTCTAGAGCCTGGAAAAACTGGCATTTTCCTTGACTGTAAACCTGACTTCCCCTTAGAACACTGGAAAACACTGAATTCTTTGCAGAACACTGGTAACACTGACTCCCGGGTTTTAGAGTACTGAAAAAACTGACATTCAGCATTCGAACTGGGGAACCCGCTTCCTTTCGAGAACCTGGAAACGACTTCCACTTTTTGAAACTGTAAACCTGCATCAGCTCTCAGAGATTGGGAAACCTTAAATTTCCGTTTTCAAACACTGGAAACTGACATTCCTTTCGTAAACACTGGAAACACTGACATTTCCGGTTAGAGTACTGGAAAAAACTACATTCAGCTTAGAAAACTGGAAACATGCATTCCTTTTCGAGAAAAACTGAAAAACCCGAATTTCCCCTTTTCCCAAACTGTAAGCACTGACATTCAGCTCTCAAGCATTGGAAAATGACATTCTGTTCTAGAACACTTTGAACACTGACTTTCACTTTCACAACTTGAAAGTACTGAGTTCCACTTTTTGGGGTACTGAAAACACTGACTTTTTCCCTCTCAGAGCCTGGAAAAAAGACATTTTTCTTTCAGAACACAGGGAAAAACGATATTCCACTTTTCAGAAAACTGGGAAAAAATGACATTCCATTTGTAGAACATGGGACACTGACATTCCCCCTTTTTGAAAACTGGAAACACTGATATTCTAACCAGAACCTGGAAAACCTGACATTTCCGCTTTAAAAACCCAGAAAAAACTAGATTCCCCTTTCAGAACACTGGAAACACTGAATTCCGCTTTCAGAAACATGGAAACACTGACATTTTCTTCCCGAACACTGGAAAACATGACTTCCATTGTAAACCTGGGAAAAATGACATTCCACTTCCCGAAAACTGGAACACTACATTCCG
This sequence comes from Penaeus monodon, assembly GCF_015228065.2. NCBI lineage: Eukaryota > Metazoa > Arthropoda > Malacostraca > Decapoda > Penaeidae > Penaeus > Penaeus monodon. The sequence continues at coordinate 130,691 of NW_023650146.1, read as the reverse complement.
CTCTCAGAAAAATGGAACATGAATTCTCTTCAGAACTCTAGAAAAACTGACATTTGCTTCCAGAACACAGGGGAAAACTGACATTCCATTTTACAACACTGGAAACACTGACATTCCACTTTCCGAATACTGTAAGCACTGACATTCAGCTCTCAGAGCATTGGAAATACTGACATTCAGTTTCTAGAACACTGGAAACACTGACATTTCGCTTTCACAACACTGAAAGTACTGAGATTCCACATTTGGAATACTGAAAACACTAAACATTCCACTCTCAGAGCACTGGAAACACTGACATTCTCCTTCAGAACACAGGAAACACTGATATTCTAATTCGAGAACACGGGAAAAACACTGATATTCCACTTTCAGAACACTAGAAACACTGAGATTTCATTTGTAGAACACTGGAAACACTGACATTCCACTTCCCGAATACTGAAACACTAACATTCCGCTCTCAGAAAATTTGGAAACACTGACATTCTGCTTCAGAACTCTAAAACATGCCCTTCCACTTCCAGAACACAGGAAACATTAACATTCCACTTTCAGAAGATTTCGTTTTCCTACATTCGTTTTTCTACATTCATTTTTCTATATTCGTTTTAGTCTGTCCCAGTATAATATATGTATATATTTGTATATATATGTTATATATTTTGTATATATATGTATATATATATGTATATATATATAAAAAATGTATATATTGTATATGTATGTATATATACATATATATATATATATATATATATATATATGTGCATTTTATAAAATATATTACCTGTATCTTATATAAATATAGTATACATATACATATACATACATATATGCATATGTATATGTATACATATATATGTATATTCATAAATTCATATATATGTATATCTATACACATATATGAAATATATATACAGTTATATGCATATATATACATTTATATGTATATATGTATATAATGTATAATATATGTTATATATATATTATATATATATATATATATATATTATAAAATTTTATTAAAATATATAAACTATATCTGTATCTACATCTACATCTATATTTCTATGCGTTGGTCTTGATTCTGTGATTGATTATTGGTAAATAAAATCAGATAAAGATTTATAGTTATTTGAATATCTAAAAATTACTGATATTTCTATAAGAGAATAATAATACTGGTAAATACAAACAACATCTAGTACAATGTGAAATAAAACAAGTTTCAAGAATATTAAATTTGCTTGTTCCAGTGGCAAAAATAAAACTTATATACAGTAAAATTTATGTATTGATTTTTCCTGTGTGTAAAACCTTCATTTTTTTTTAATTGCAGTTTAAAAAGTTTAGTGATGATTTTTTGGAAAGATAATGTTGATTTTATAGTTCTTTTTCGTTTCAGGTATTGTAGCTAGAGAATGGCTCAAGATCGTTAAAAAAAATTTTTAGCAGAAAGCTACGTTTTTTTTTTTTTGTTTTTGTTTTATATTAATAAAATTTTGTGATTTTAACTCATTGGGGGAATTATAAATTTTGTTAAATTTCCAATTTAAATTTTATTGACATTTATTTTTTATGTATTGTATCATAAATTCTTTCCGTTCAAATATTCATTTCTATTATAATTCAAGGTTGCCACTATTTATTTTTTCTAAAATATTTTTATTTTTAGTTGTTGGTATTTTTTTTGTTTATTATTTTATTTTTTGCTGCGTCAACTTTAAAGTCATTAGCATTAGTGTAGGTTTGGGGGGACAAAGCCTCACGTGCTACATGACATCAAAGATAATACAGCACTTTGGAAAAGTATATAGAGAATAGGGTTAGGAATGACTTAATGATTAAAAACGTTACGGTTGAAAGTACTGGGGTAGTATGGTAGTGAAAGAGGGAGAGTGAGGGGTTGTAAAGGTAAGGTTGTTCAAAGAAGGAGTCACAGGAGTAGAAGCTTATGATAAAGTACAATGGCCAAATGGAATGACTGTATTTGATAAGTAAAAGAACAAGGGGATGAAAAAGACCATGAAAGAAAAACCCATAAAATTAGTTGGGCGGGGCCGAGGCCCAAAAGGTAAGGGTATTGGGTCTCATCCCCCAAAGCCCCTTCACAAACAACGAGCGGGGGATTGGGGGTTTAGTTTTTGGTAGAATTGATTTTTCCTCTTAAAATCACTATATTTTTTGTTACTTTTATAAAATCGAAAAAATAGTTCTCTTTATGCATCTCCCTCAAAATTCATTCATAACTTGTGAAATATTGCAAAT
>NW_023650146.1:118907-125820 GCF_015228065.2 Penaeus monodon | reverse complement strand
AGAAAAAAGGAAAAAAAAATTTTTAAATTTTTAAAGGGGTTTTTTTTTGTTTTTAAACCTTTTTTATTTTTTAGGGGTTTTTAAAAAAAAAGGTTTTTTTTCTAAAATAATTTTTTTAAACATGATTCCCCAAACCTAAGATAAAAAAAACGGTAAATATGCGAGTCACCCTAAAAATTTTCGTTTTTTTTGTTTCCCCCCAGGCTTCTTTTTAATTTAAGGGTCGCATTTTTTTCACTTTTCTTTTATATTAAGGTTTCAAGGGATATTTTAATGAAAAAACCAATATGTATTCTTTTTGTTCGGGGAAAATTTATTTAATTTCCCGGTATTATGCATGTATACTAAGAGAACAATTCTTGTAATATATGTGACTGGTAGATGTTAAAATTTAAAGAAAAAAATAGTCAAAACCCTGATATTATAGTCAAACCAGAGAGGAAGAGAGAAATAAACATGCCTGGTAGATGCTCGAAAGATTGTAAAATTCTTTAAATACCAGAAGAAGAAAACATTCACTGGCTAAACAAAAAATAAAATTATAAATACTTGATCTGATTACAGAACCATCAAGAAATTATTTATTAAAACTTTTATTGTTTTTCTTTCCTAAATAAACCCTTTGTTCTCTTTTTTTAGGAAGGGTTTTGTTTTTTTGTTCTTTTTGTGGTGTTTGCTCCTGAGAATCCTTGAGAGCCACCAGATTGAAAAGCAGATCCCACCTTGGGAAATCCTCTAAACTGATACGGGAAAGAAATAAAGGGAAATTTGGGGAAAGTCGTACAAAAAAGGATTAAGGAAGGAAGACAAAAAAAGGGGGGAATACACACATTAGTGGGAAGTGGACCTCTTGTCAATTAAATTTTTTTTGTTGTTTTGTACAATTTTTAATGTTTAAAATTCAATATATAAAAAATGTAAGATTATCAATTTTTGATATTCCCCTTCTCTCGGTTCCTTTTAAAACTGAAATTAATCATCAGAACCCCTCTTTGTTATTATTTTTATAGTGTGGGTTCATAGGTTACCGGGTAATGATCAGAGAGTCACACTTTACGTTAATTAAAAGTGCCCCCTCTAGATAAAAACCCGATGGGTTTCCCCCAGAAAGGGGAAAAAGTGGCTTTGACCAAGGAGGAAATGGGGGGCAAACAGAAAAACTGGGAAACTGACTTCCGCTTTCAGAACACGAAAACAAGGCTTTCCCCTTTTTGAATACTGGAAAAACGGGATTCCGCTTTTAGAAACACTCGAAACACTGAATTCCACTTTTTAAAAAACTGGGCCACTGACTTTCATTTGTGGGAAAACTGGAAAAACTGCATTCCCCTAATTCTACTCAAAGCACTGGGGAAAAACTGACATTCTCCTTGCAGAAACCCGGGAAAAAGACTTCCATTTGTAAACACGGGAAACTGACATTTTTTTTCGAACACTGGAAACACGACTTCCCTTTGTAAACCCCGGAAAAACCCGACATTCCGTTTCCCGAACCTGAAACATGACTTTCCCCTTTCGAAAAATGGAAACACGACATTCCGCTTTCAGAACACGGAAACACTGACATTCCACTTCCGATACGGAAACACTGACATTTAGCTTTGAAGCTGGAATCTGACAATGCTTCCGAAACACAAAAACCAACATTCCATTTTTACAAAACCGACATTCCAAATTTTGGAATTTTGAAAAATGACTTCCACTGTCAAGTTTTTGGGAAAACCTATTTTCCTTTTTAAACTGGAACCACTGAAATTCCCCTTTTTAAGACTGGAAACACTGAAAATCCTTTGTAAACACTGGAAAAACTGACATTCCCCGTTCGAACACTGGAAACACTGAATTCGCTTTCAACACGGAAAAAACTGACTTTCTTTCAGAACCGGAAACACTGACATTCTCCTTTTTAACCAGAAAAAAACTGATATTTTATTTTACAACACTGGAAACACTGACATTCCCCTTTTGGAATCTGGAAATACGGACATTCTACTCTCAGAGCACTGGGAAAACTGACATTTCCTTGACTGAAAACACTGACAATCCGATTTCAAGACAGAAAAAAACTGAATTCCTTTTTAGAACACTGGGAAAATGACATTTCGCTTTCAGAACCTGGAAAAAAAAGACATTCTGCTTCAGAGCTCTGGAAGCACGGCTTTTCGTTTGTAGCACACTGGGAAAAACGGCATTCCCCTTTCAGAGCACTGGAAACCCCGCATTTCGTTTTTAGAACCCTGGAAATACTGATATTCCTTTGTAAAAAAATGGAAAAAAACCGACATTTCCCTTTGTAGAACACTGGATACACAAAAATTTCCCCTTTCGAAACCCGGGAAAAACTAACATTTCCCTTTTAGAACACGGAAACCTGACCTTCCGCTTTCAGACGGAAAAAACGACTTTCGTTTTCAGGACCATGGAAATATGATATTCCATTTGTAGAAAAATGGAAACCCGAATTCCATTTGTAAACACGGATACACAAACTTCCACTTTCAGAGACCTAAAACACGACATTCCATTTGTAGAAACCTGGAAAAAAACACACCGCTTTCAGAAAAACTGGAACCAAAACATTTTACACCAAGCACTGAAAAAAAATGTATTTTTTTTCTAGAACTGGAAACAATAATAACATTTCTAGAAAATGAAACAATATTAACATTTGTAAAATTGGAAACATGACATTCTCTTTTTAAACACTGGAAAACCCTGACTTCCCTTTTCCGAGCACGGAAAGACGACATTCTGCTTTTAAAAACTGAAACACTGCATTCCCCCTCCAGGCACTGGAACACTGAATTCTCCTTGACTGGAAACATGACTTCCGCTTCGAACAATGGAAACTCGACATTTCTTTGTGAATACAGGAAACCTGACATTCCGCTTCAGAAAACTGGAAAACTGAAAATTCTGCTTCCAATGACATTTCCCCATTCAGAACACAGGAAGCACGACATTCCGCTTTTAAAAAACTGGGAAAACTGACATTCCCCTTTGTAAATACGGAAAACTGACATTCCCTTTTGAAAATTGGGAAACCTGAAATTCCATATGTAGACATTGGAAACCCTAACTTCCGCTTTTGAGCACTGGAACACTAAATTCTGCTTTTTTGAACACTGACATTCCCTTTTAAACACGGAAACATACAATCTATTTTTTAAACCTGGAAAAAATAACAAACCGTTTTTAGACCTGATATTCCACCTTGAGCACTGGAAAAAACTGATTTCTGCTTTCAGAACATTGGAAAAAACCCGGGTTCCCTTTTTAGAACATGTAAAAAACTAACATTCTGCTTTTTAAACATTTGAAAAAGGGCTTCATTTGTAGAACACTGTAAACCTAACTTCCCCTTTCGAAAAACTGGAAGCACTGACATTCTCCTTCAAGGAAAAACTGGCATTCCGCTTTCAGACACTGGAAACTCTGGCCCCTTCCACCTTCCAATAGGAAAAACTGACATTTCACTTTTTAAGCACTGGAAAAAAAGAAATTCTACTTGACCGGGAAAAACTGATTCCCTTTTAGAACACTGGGAAAAACGAATTCCCTTTTTAAAGCATGGAAAAAACTGACTTCCGCTTTCAGAACCGGGAAAACGACATTCCATTTGAGAAACTGGGAAAAACCCGCATTCGCATTCGAACCTGAAAAACCCAATTCTGCCCAAACGCTGGAAAAACTGAATTTGTTTGTGAAACTGGAACACTGATTTCCGTTTTAGACACTGGAAAAATGACATTCCACTTGTAGAAAAATTTGGAAAAACCGACATTCCCCTTTAAAAGCACTGGGAAAATCTACATTCCCCTTTCAGAAAATGGAAAAAATTGATATTTCCTTTGTAAACAGGACGCACTGACATTCCGCTTTTGGGCACAGAAAAACTGACTTCCCCCTTCCCAAAACTGAAACCTGACATTCCTCTCAGAGCAAAAATGATATAACATAATAATAATATGATAATCTGAAAAAAATAATAATAAAATAATCATGAAATTACAAAATAATGGATAATCATGATAAAATGTGATAATAACAGGAATTGTGTCCATAATAAAAAAAAAGGTAAAAAAAAAAAACCCAAAAAAGTCGAAAAAGGGAAAAACAGCGAATATAGCCTTTTAGTTATCCAAAATGACTTTTTTTTCCCTTCTTTTGATGATTTTCTAAAATTTGGGTAAATGATAAAAAATTTCCAGAATTCTATTTTAAAATGAAAAATAAAATGATAAAAAATTGGGAAAAAAGAGAATTTTGGGTAAAATTTGAGATTATTAATTTATTACTATTTCATTATTATTTTCCTTTTATCCCATTATTATTATTATTTTATTTTTATTATTATTATTATTTTTATTTTTATTATTTATTATTATTTAAATTATTAGTAAAATTTTTTAGTAATATATTATTATTATTATTATTTTTTTTATTATTTTTATTACTTTAATTTAGTATTATTGCCAAAAATATATTATAACTGTAATAATAACAACAATAATAATAATAAGTATAATAATAATAATACTAATCGTTATAATATTATTATTGATATTATTATTGTTATTATTATTATTATTATTTTTACTGGTAGTATAATTGCAAAAAAAATTTATTATAACGTAATAATTACAATAATACCGATATTAATTAGAATAATGATATAAATAATTATTATAAAAACGTTATTATTGTTATTTTGTTGTTATTACTATTATTATTGTAGTTTGTTATTAGTATCGTTGTAAAAATATATTATAACTGCAATAATTGCAATAATAATGATAATTGCAATAATGATGAAAAATAATTGCAATAATGATGATAATAATTGGGCAATAATGATGATAATGATGATAATGATGATGATAACGACAATAATGATGATAATCATGATAATAATGATGTTTAATAACAGGAATTGTGTCCATATATAATAAAAAAAAAAAAAGGTAAAAAAAAAATTTCCCCAAAAAGTCGAAAAAGCGGCAAAATCTAGCGAAATATAGCCTTTTGAGAGTAACTTCAAAATGACGTTTTTTCCATTCATTTGATGATTTTGGCAATAATTAGGGTAATATGATAATGATTACCAGAATTCTATTAATAATGACAATACATGATAAAAGTGAGAATAAAGAGAATTTGGATAACATTTCATTCGCAAAAAAAAAAAAAAAAAAAAAAAAAAAAAAATTATCAACCCTTCTTACGTTTTTCTGTTGCTCTATTTCTGATTTTTTTAGTACAGGGAATTAGTAAAACCTAGAATTTCTATGTACTTACCACTGTCGTCATTAGCTCTCGCCTATTTATGAAATACTCGTATGATAATTGCGTTGTTGTTGTTTTTATTATTATTATTATTATTATTATTATTATTATTATTATTATTAATATCGTTTTTTATCGCTGTTATTGACTGTCATCATTATTATTACCTTTTATTTGATTATGTGTGTAGTAAAAATAATAGTGGTAGTTGTCATAATAGCAGTTCTGGTATCATAAGTATATAATGGTGGTATTAATTAAATAATAACAATAGAAATAATAATTTTAAAAATAAATAAATAAATAGTAAAAATAATGATACACGAGTTTCTCCTATCTATCTCAAAATCCACGTTTTCTACGTCTATTGCCTATAAGAAAATCGTAACCTTTGCATTTCATGTCTTTTTTTTAAATTGGTTTGGAAAAAATAAAGACATATACTACTGAGTCAACCCAGAAAAATGTTTCGTTTGCAGGAATATGTAAATAAATGTGTGTTTTAGTATCTGTTATGAACACTACAATTATTTTTATTCTATTGTTATTTTTTCCTCGTCTTTGCTTCTGTGATGAATTCTTGAAAACCATTTTAATTAATTTTTTTCTTATATTTTGGGGTATATTTGCTAATTGAAGCGTTCAAAATGTATAAACTCCAAGTATCTGACAGTACCAGGGATAAAGTGATTTGGCAAAAAATAACTTTAAAAAATTGAAGAAAAAAGGCTATTCTTCCCTTAATCCAAAACACCTTTGGTATAAGAGGGGGAATTTAAAAACAGTAATTATATATAATTTTTAATTGTGTTTTTTTTATCGTAAAATCCAATACGTTGAAGATTGCAGACGGATATTTATACTGTGCGTATTCCGTTTTTATCTTGAAACCTATGGATATGCCATATGCTACATATCATGTAGCATATGGCAGCTCTCTTTATCCAACTCTTACCTCCTTTTATAAGAATTTTCCGTTCATATTCTTGTTTATAATTCATTAAAATCGGGTTGATCAAATATTAGTCATTATTCTTTTCCCTATGTCCTTCCAACCTAGAAGACTTTCAAAAATGAGACGGATTGGTTTCACAGAATATATGCGACTGACTCAAGTAAACATCATGGAGTGAAACTGATTTGCACGTTGTAATTTTTCAGGTATATAACAAATACTATAATGCTAACCTAACTGCTCGTGGGAAGCTGGAGCAGTAGCCCCTTTTTTTGAAGCCAAGGATGAAGTATCAGTAAAATTTTGCACAGTTATCGTTTCTTTCATTCCCTTTTGGTAAGCGTAGTTTTCCCTTTGGGTGTCACATAGATTTTTAACTGAATTTGAAAGTTTTGGGGTACTCATTTCAAATGACTGGCTATATAATTTGCCCTAATACGAGTACACAGACACGCGCGCGCTCAAAATAATATTAACTAGAATACTCTTTTTAATTTCATGGCACAGCATTTCAAATTTTACAGCGAAATTTTGATGTAGGGATTAATTCTAAATATATTGATACATTTCTGTTATCATTATTGCAACCATTATCATTTTTCATTATTATTATCATCACTGTTACTATACTGTTATCAATATACAATCATCCATCAAATGCAGGGTCAGGGA